>NC_136904.1:76839580-77092180 GCF_949606895.1 Notothenia rossii
CATTGGCTTTAAACCAGTGCTGCTTCTTGGCAAGGAGACCAGGAAGAAGGACGTCAAATGTGAAATCCTAACCCCTCGCTGCACACTGACCGTCTATGCCCAGGATTACCTTGACAAGATAGGCACTTTTTATGAGTACCTTTGTGAAGGTGAGATGCTTGCACTATATCTTCAAAGTATTGTGTACACAAAATGTTTGTATCAATGGAGAGCTTAACATTTCCTTATAACCAACACAGTTATATGGAATGAGTTTGGATCAACTCATTTAATAAAGTCAGTTAAGTTAACAACAACTTACAGCGACTGTTTTCAATCCATCCAAATCTTGTGGGACAACAACTTGATCCAGTATTTATCTTTTGATACAGCCAGAAAGCAGTCATTCGAGCCATTTATTTGGGTTTGGCAAACTATATTTTTGTGAGACAACTAACACACATCTTTTCTACCTGTTAACTGTCACTATCTTTAGCTGCAAAGTATTACAAAAGTTGAAAGTAATTGCAAAAATATTTAGGGTTATGGACAACGTTTGACGGTTTTTATTTTAGCAAACTACATACAATAAATACATTTTTAAACACTGAGTATGTAGTAGGGATGGGGCCGATCCGATCCAGTATCGGTATCGGGTTCCGATATCAACGTAATTCACGTATCGGAAATTTCCGATCCATACCCCTAGATTTCCGATCCACACATTATGCTGAAAAGATTCTCCGTGCACGGTTCTGGTATGTTGCTTTGCTACTGCAAGATGTGGAATGGATTTCCTAAACGGGGCCATCTCAGTGATCACAGTAGCCTAGGCACGCCCCCGTTCAAGAATTCCATGCCATAGTTTGCAACAAGCAAGCAGTCGAACGTTGAGCGGTCTGGTCTCTGGCCGGGTAATTAGTGCTAACTATTTTGTTGCTAACTATCAATATGTCTGCTGTATGGCAATACTTTTCTCTCGATTCACTGCAAAGCAATACAGCAACATGTAATGTTTGCAAAGCCGTTATATCCAGAGGTGGACGCTCCGTTGCGACATACAATACTACAAACCTAATAAAACACCTGCAGAAGCACCACCCTAAAGAGCACGATGAGTTCTTAGCCGTGAGGGGGCTGAAAGCACAGACTAGCCGTCAGGAGTCACTTCTACAGTCATTCGAAAGACAAGGTAAACTCTCACCAGACAACGTGAAAGCTAAAGAAATAACTGGGAAGGTACTGAACTTCATCGTACTCGATGACCAACCATTATCAGTGGTCGAAAATGAAGGTTTTCGCGGCCTGATGGAACATTTGCAGCCAAGATATAGTTTACCATCGAGGAGATATTTGTCAGAGACTGCGCTACCTGAACTTTACAACCGAGTGTCAACCAAGTTAGCCGACAAGTTAAAGGGAGTCCCAAATCTGAGCTTTACGACAGACATTTGGACGTCAGATGTCTGCCCAATGTCACTGATAAGTCTTACAGTGCACTGGATTGACCGCGAGACATACAGGCTTTGTAGTGCCGTGCTCCAAGTAAAGAAGTGCAGAGGCTCCCACAACCGTGCAACAATCGCAGCATCCATTACAGAAATGCTAAACAACTGGGGGATCCCACTGGAAAAGGTACATGCTATTCTGCGAGACAACGCGAGCAACATGAAGGCAGCAATGCAAGACATGTCCGTTTCTAACCTCGGCTGTTTCTCTCACTCACTGCAGCTCGTTGTGAATGAGGGTCTCATATCACAGCGCAGCGTTAGCGACGCCTTGGCAAACAGCCGAAAAATCGTAGCTCACTTTAAGCATTCACAACTTGCACAGTCTCGCCTGGAAGACCTGCAGCGTGAAATGCAAGCGGGAACAGCGACGAACCCTTCTCGCCTGGTTCAAGATGTGCAGACTAGATGAAATAGTTCCTATTACATGATCAAGAGCATCTTGAAAGAGAAACGACCCCTCTGTGCCTATGCTGCCGACCACAACTTACCAGCAACACTGTCAGCCAACGACTGGGCTTTGCTTGAAAAAACAGCGACTGTGCTGGAGCCCTTCGAGGAGTTAACCAGGAAAATCAGCTCGGCGACCTCCACTGCAGCCGAAGTAATTCCAGCCGTCACAGTTTTACAACGCCTGCTCGCAGAGAATACCAATACCGACAGCGGCATCAAAACAATGAAAAGTACGCTTCTCCAAGCTGTCAACCGGCGTTTCAGCGACATCGAAAGTGAGCCACTCTATGCTCTTGCCACTTTAGTGGACGCTCGATACAAGGACAGGTAAGGCATTTTTTGTTGCAATTTAATCAAAATGCTGCTGAATCAAGTGTTAACATATTCCTAACTTTAACGTGAATATTTCTTAATGATATTAACTTAATGTAAACTAAAAGTAATTGGATAACGGGGAAGTGTGTGTGTGTGTGTGTGTGTGTGTGTGTGTGTGTGTGTGTGTGTGTGTGTGTGTGTGTGTGTGTGTGTGTGTGTGTGTGTGTGTGTGTGTGTGTGTGTGTGTGTGTGTGTGTGTGTGTGTGTGTGTGTGTGTGTGTGTGTGTGTGTGTGTGTGTGTGTGTGTGTGTGTGTGTGTGTGTGTGTGTGTGTGTGTGTGTGTGTGTGTGTGTGTGCCTGCATGCCCAGCTGTATAACTTGTACTCAATGTTTCTTCTTCTGTGTGTGTGTGTGTGTGTGTCAGATTCTTTACAAGTGGAGAAGCTGCCAGGAGGGGGAAGGCTCTCCTGATTCAAGAGCTGGAGAAGATGGAGCAAGCACTCACTGATGATGCTGGGACAACGGTGGCTGAGCCAGCTAAGAAGATTGCTTGCATGGAAGCTGGGCCAAGCACTGGTGTTCCTCCAGGCAAAATGAAAAGCAGATTCAGCAGTCTATATGACAAAATTTTGGAGGAGCATGATGAACCTGCAGGAGGTAGTGGTACCCAGACTGCGGTCACACAAATGCAGATGTTCTTAAAGGAACCAACTATAGGTGAGGCAGACAGCCCTTTTCAATACTGGGCAAACCACCATGCTCGGTTTCCCCTCATTGCTGCAGTTGCCACAAAGTTCCTGAGTGCCCCTTCAACCAGTGTGGAAAGTGAAAGACTTTTCAGCACAGCATCCAATATCGTGGATGAAAAGAGAAATCGCCTGACAGCAGAGCGGGCAGAAATGCTAATCTTCCTAAAAAAGAACCTGACAATGTTTAAGTGAAAGTGGTTGATCCTGGCCTCACTGTTATTTTATGTGTTATGTTATCTCAGATAGTGCTGCTGCACTTCATTTGTTTGTTTTGTTAAGACAATGTTTTACCCATTATGGGTTGCTGAGGTGAATAAATATTGAAGGCCAACTTGAAATCCTGCTTGCGTGTAGTTTGTTAACAGTAAAGATGATGATCATGTATGTCCTCATAAATGTAAGGGCTATTTTTTGGAGGTTTAGTAGGCTACAACTTCTACTTAAGTGCTTCCTGTGCCAGTATACTTTGGTCTATCATCAAGTGGCTGGTATAATTTGAAAGATCAAGACTGTTATCAGAGATATCGGAATAGTATCGGTATCGGCAGATATCCAAATTTAGTTATCGGAATCGGATCGGAAGTGAAAATATGTGTATCGGTGCATCCCTAGTATGTAGCCTAATGAGACATGGCTTACTCTGCAGAGGGGACTTGTGGACATGTAACTGTTATTTATCAGGAAATAGTTAGGCAAGTTTACCTGAATTTGAAAAACCATTTTGGGGTATTGTGCTACCACTTGCGCATTCATTGTATACAAATTGAAAGTTGTAAAGTTGTTAATGTCAAGGTAGTTAGGTTTGATGACTGAAATGTATGTTTAGGCTTGAGCCATCCCTTAAGCAATTTCCTTTTAGCAAACCGTTCCTAAACGGTTTCCTTTATCAACGCCCAAAAGGGAGAAATATTTTGAGGTTAATGGTAAGAGCACAATACATGAAGACGATCCCAGTTGACCACATATTCAGTTTGGCAGTTCTGTATTAAGGTCATGTTTCTCGGGTTGTAAACAAAAGCAGTTATCCAGTGCATCCAGAGGTCCCTTTACATTACATTTATGTTTTTATCCAAAGCGACTTGCTACTTATTTGATTGCACTTATGCAAAACACGTTTGCGTCAGTCTCATAAATTCTGAACAAAATGTGTGGATGTAAATAATGTAAGGGAACATACATGCACACGTCTATATGTTGTCTACCGACAAATTGACATGTCACATCACATGTAGAATGTAGACACAAATCGGAAGAATAATATCGCAAAAACAAAACCATAAATGGTTGACTGGATAAATACCACAATTTCTCTGCTATTAACTTTGACTGCACACAGTCCCATGACATGACGAGTATATTTTTGACCCTTTCTGGAAACATACCTTAAGCACGCTGTATTTCTTATTTCTAGATATATGAGTTAACCTCTTTGTCTTAAGCAAGTCAAGACCAACATTTGTTTAACTTGCACAGGTTGGACACAGGACTCCACTGGCCAGGAGGTTGCGGAAGATCCTGAGGAAGAGACAGTCACGCTGAACCTCACACCCTGTGACCCATCTGAACCAGAAAACAACTGGCAGGAGGCAGGGACCACAGAGAGCCAGGTGCCAGAGACAAGCACCGTGCAGGTGGAGGTGCTGAAGACCCCCCCCGTGAAGCAGTGCACCATCATAGAGGTGGGGCAGGAGGAGCAGCCCCAGCGGGATGATGTGAGACAGGCTACCACCACGGAGGGGCCAGGTAATAAAATAGATAGATAGAATGGGAGGGATGAAACCCTCTTTAATGGTCACACATGCAGAGCACACAGCACACACAATGACATTTGTTCTCTGAGATTTGCAGCTTTTATATTTATAAAAGTCAAGAGTGTTTTCCGATATTTTCCTAAAACATTATTGTAGGTAACTTGTTGACAAGTCATGCTTCTACAATATCTCAAAACACCTAATTGCACTTCTTGCATTTTTGGCAATAATGATTGTTCCAATAGCTAAATAATAATAACAACAATAGCTTAATCTAAATAACAATTTCACCTACAACTTCATAAATATGAAAGGAAAATGGGATACTTGGGTATGTGTATATCCTTAGGTACTCGGATATAAATAAATATTAA
This sequence comes from Notothenia rossii, assembly GCF_949606895.1. Classification (NCBI taxonomy): domain Eukaryota; kingdom Metazoa; phylum Chordata; class Actinopteri; order Perciformes; family Nototheniidae; genus Notothenia; species Notothenia rossii. Next base: position 76,844,710 of record NC_136904.1, read on the forward strand.
ACGTTTAGAAAAATACAGTCTTTCATTTCTGAACAGACATGTGGTTACTATATGGTTATACCCTTTTCACACAAAAATGCAAAGCAACAGCAGGCTTACTTTAGATTTGATAAATCACAAAATAAAACTCCTATGTGATTTGGTTTACACACAGAAAGGGTCTTACATTGTAGCGTTGGGCAGTAGGTCGATTACATCAAAAATGATTTGGCCCATGTCCATATATTGTATGAGAGGTTGATATCATCAATATTGTGGTCTACCTAAAGCAATCCCTGACCATAGGGGTAAACTTCGAAGCAACTCATGCAACAACGTCATGCAGCATATTTAAACTTTATACTCAAGAACTGCATTTAGATACGACACTGTCCCATAATGAACATACGGGGAATAAACTTAGGTTTTTGAATCAAAGTTAAATTCATTTAACGTTACAGCACAACATGTTAATATTTATCAAACTATTCCTTACACATAAAGTATGGAGTCAATTATATAGGCAAGACAACAAAACACCTAGACTTCATAGATCAACCTCAATTAAATCACAATAACAAAAAAATATCTGTACCTAACACCTATTGCATCATGTGATGCTGCATTTGTGGGATGTATTTTGAAACTTGAGTTTAAGCTTAACTTGGTGTACTGTATGTATATAGTAATATTTCTTCTTCAAGCCACAGCTGTCAGGACAGGGTCCGTGAGGGACACAGTACTTGGTCCTAGACGCAAAAAGAAAAAGTCAGGTATATTAACAGTATTAAGTATTTTGACTGATTATAAACATTTGCATGAGTCGAATTGATTGGTATTTTAATAAATCTATCGACATGTATTTTAGCAAAGTGCATGTAAACGCAGTGATTGATGCTTCTTCAGTGAGTTAACAATGCTATATTGTGACTAATAACTATAACTGATACATTATCCAAAAATCCAAAGGGCTTTAATTGTCTAATTAGACTAAAATACATACAGTCATAGTTGATAAGGTGGTGATGAGAATGCTAGGCAGTAAAGGAAGCAGCAGTGCAGTATTTTCTTTGGTCATCTCAGGCTCAGCAGTGGTATGGCCATTGAAACAAGCATCCCATGTTAGGACTGAGAGCAGCTTGGTTCCATTTCAATGATGTATACAGTAACTTTTGACCAGTGATAACAGTGTGGTCACTTTTCATCGTGCAAGCCTGGTTGCTACTTAAGTGTTCATAGTTGTATTTATTTTATTTCTAATATGACTAATACTGTATGTGGAACCTGCTTTGATGTTCACAGATTGCTCCTACCACACTCGCCTAGAAACTTTCCCCATCAGGAGTGTAATAAAAGAAAGAATGAGAAAGGTTAGACGGGAATAAAAGTAATGCATAGGGTGTGCTTTATGATTTACAAACTTCCAACACAATTGTTTGCTAAATAGCTAATATGCGTTTTTTCTTTCCGAAATTAGAGATTTGTTTTCTTCTCTTGATAGGGAAAAGCAGAAATGTTGGTGGAGTGGGAGCCCTGTCCAGTATGGTATATATCTTCCAGTTACTTGGCTTCATGTCATCTGATGTAGTCCCATGTTGGAGAACAAACACATGATATTTAACAAATGCAAAACATCCAAATCTACCACCAGTCCTCTTATATATTTCACTACTGTTATTCTGAAGCAGCTGAAGTAGTGTAGGAACAAATGATTGTTTAACTTCATTGTTGTTAATGTATGTGTTGTTGTTTGTTTTTATTGTTTGTTAGAACATTTGTTTTCATTTCTATATTCACTTTTTCAAAATGGTAAATGAAACATTTACTTATATAAATTGAGTTATAAGATGTTTGCTTCACACATGGTTTATGCTTTTCGGAAAGACGAAACCAGTAACTGTAACTAACATTATTCCATTCTGTTTTCAGTGGCAAGGAGTGGGCTCATTCCTGGCAGCCGAAGAATTCTCCGGGATAATGCATAAAAATAAGATCTGTTATTTGAACAGCAGTTTTGTTTTTGCACGTTTGTTCTCTTGTTTATATGCTCCATTTGAGTCATATTTAATATGTTTCTATTAGAAATAAGATGAAAACCTCCACCAAAATGCATTTGAATTTTTAGGAAATTACAGTTGAAATACTACATGATTTCATTGTCAGTGATAGGAACACCATAACCTATTTTAAGCATATTCATGTGTGAAATCTGGTACTTTGCCATCCACTGCCTTATCTAATTTGTTTAACTTCCGAAGTATAACGCTTTGGAGGTAGGCTTGCATATAAAGCGTCTTTGGGTTTCAGAAAAGTGCTCTAAAAATAAAATGTATTATTATTATATCATTTAATTATAGGCCTAATTAAAATGATCCTGATCTGGATCACTGGTTTTGCTACTACATTTGAAAGCTTTTGGGGACAAATGCTTGAGATATTAAAATGGTAGTGATTACTTTGAATTTTCTTTTTCACTTATTGAAAACCACAACTCGAGTATCAGGATGGTCTTTATCTGGAAAGTTATCCACATCTCATCACCACGTTGTCACGGCGACCCTTTGTCACGTCACAGATACGGTACCCGAACTCAGATCGCCACCCAAACGATACTGCCGTTGCTAAGGAGGCAAAAGTGCAAATTTGTATTTTATATTTTTTTAAACACAGGGTTTGGTTTCGGATCGCGCCCGATTGACGGATTTCTGAAAGGGAATGGAGCCTATACGGCCGTCAACACAAGACAAGTCGAACGAGTCCACGCACACACGCCGGAAGAACTACAAATATGTCATCTCTGTACTTCGTAACGATTGTCGGGCGCGTATCTAATGGGAATTGTAGTTTGTAGCACTGCTCTCATATCATTTCAATGGGTTAACTTTATATTCTTCTGTGTTTTTGTATGTTTTGAGCTGAGGTGCCAACTCAACATACAATGTTGGTGAAATGAATTAAATTTGGTGATGATTCATGGTTTTTGTGTTAATGTAATAGCAGTTAAAACAGGACCGGTCAAATTTGACCGCGAACACCATATCAAGTAAGGGGGGGAAAACGAATACAATAGGAGGGTTTTAATGTAACCATTGCTTATGACATTGATGATATTTTAAATCAAAAAACATATTCCCTAAAATGTGGAAGCTCTGGATGCCATACAAATGAATAGTTGATATTTTTTTAGGGCCACAACTTTGGCACTAGAGCACCTAGTGTTATCAAACGCATTTCAATGGTGAAACTATCCAAACATATTGCATATGACAACATTGTCCACTACGATGAAAGGCGTGTAAGCCAAAAAAACCTTATTCTGGTTCCATCATGGGTAACCCCACCCATCCTCTCCACCTGCAACTGGACAGACAGATAACCCCCCCCCACCTGGACAGACAGGAGCTCCTTCTCCAACAGACTGCTGCAGCTCCGCTGTCACAGGAACCGATACAGGAAAACATTCCTGCCCACTGCAATAACTCTGTACACAACACGTTCTCACTCCCAACCGGTCACATGTTGACGGACGGTCAACTCCTTGCAGTATCAATACTAATTTGGCTGACTTTTATATTTGATCCAATCGTTATATTGGTATATTTACACCATAACGGTGCACAGCTGATAGAAAGGGACACCTAGTGGTTAAAGCACGTTATTGAAATTTATTATTTTTATTATTAGATATTAATAGGAAACACAGACAGACAAACTAATAAGGCTTTATTTAAACATTAAAGAATACTTTAGGTTAAAGTCTTATTTTGAATAAGAAAAAAGCTTTGGGGGTATAAATATTAAGCCTGACAAAGTACTAATATATTGCTTTCCTGCAATGTTAACTACTGTATGTTTAAGCACTTATTTTAACTGATATTATACATATGTATTATACTCTTATAAGATGTATGTAGATAGTATAAGAAATGTGCAGAATATGACAGTTTAATGGTGGAGTATAGACACATATTGATAGATGTCTTGTAATGCACTGTTGAGGAACCTGCGACCCAAGTTGTTCATCTCCGACCTTGTCAGGTATTGAACATTCAATAAATAAAGAACACAGAATTATTAAATATAAAACACAGAATTTGTGTGATTATACTAAATGATTTACAAATAAACACCACTGCATATTTACAACTGTTAGACATGCTGATGTAACGCAAATGTTTCCAACTTGGGATCAATAAAGTATATCTTATCTTAAGATGATTGATGGCTGCTGCCATATTTGCTAAATTTGCCCCTGAACCTTGACAAGTGCATGTTTCAGGCTTATCAATTTACAACAGGAGGGGTCACAGACATAAGACGAGCTGTTAAATAAAGCTCTTCTGACCTTAGCTGGCATGTGGGTATATATACCCACATGCCAGCTAAGGTCAGAAGAGCTTTATTATTTATATTATATTATATATATATGTATATATTATTTATATTATATATATTATATTTATTATTTATTATTTATTAATGCTGCCCATAGTGGGCAGCATTAATATATATATATTAATGCTGCCCATTATGGGCACAAGCACATTTCCCCCCATTTATTAATTATATGTTTTAAATGTGAGTGTTTCCTAACCCCTAAACCTCCAGGGATGTACACAGTTTAATACTGGCAACTTCTTATTATGGGAAATATGAAAACGTCTTTTAACAATTCCCAGCTGAGACGTGCCATAGTTTCGAAACATACAATAGTGTGTAGTTACTACACAGTTACTACATTTGTAGTTCTGGGGACGGGGTGGGGGAGGGGGTGGACCCGTTCAAATCCAGTTTTGGAGAGTCTGCCGTGGTTCCATCCCCTTTCAAAGTGCTGTTCGACGCTGGGCGTAACCCTCGGCGCACACTCAAACATCCAATCAGAGCTTGAGGACTATCACGGGGTTTGTCCATGGTTATGGCTAGAAAGGATCCGTCTAGTGTAAATATGACATCACGTTCTCGTTGTAACTCTCGTTGTAATCGGAGCGGCTCGGAAACACATCTACAGCAGTAACCTGATGCAACATACACATCTACAGCAGTAACATGATGCAACATACACATTAATGCAGCAGCAATATTAATAGAGAAACATCAGACATAATAGTAAAACACTGCAAGGGAACATTTTATTGCACCAGGAGCTATCTTGGGACTTTTACTGCGACAACGTTGACTTGCCTGTGAATAAAAAATAAACCATAGTGTTGGTGATCTACAGTGTTGTCATTCTTCTTTGAACACCAGCAAGACCGCTAACACCCTATTTCAACAATCACACTCCCTGTAATTGACATAATTAATAGATAGTTTAGCTTCTCATCATCAGTTGCTGTGGCCCACTGATGTTAACGATCATAACTGAAAGGCTGCCTGCCAAACGTAAACATTCAGCCATGTGACATTCAGCCAAACTCTCGCGAGAGTTTTACACAAGACGGATCCTTTCTAGCCATAACCAGCGCCGTATAGATAGAAAAGTAGCTGAATTTGAAGAAAGTCAGGGTCGGATATACATGGCTATTTTTGTGATATACCTATAAGTTAAAATGACGAATAAAAACTTGCATTTTTCAGTGATCTCTGTATTTTGTCGACAATTGCAGCCACCGCGCTGTCTTCTGCTACAAACAGCCCATTAAAAAAGGCGCTGCCATCAGAACTGAGGAAAAAAAGATTAGCAAATATATCCATGAAATATAAACAGTAATCAAAAAAGTTAAATAACAACATTGTAAAAACAGCACCTTCCACTTCGCCGAAAGCGATACAGCTTCCTGTTTCCATCTGCAGAAACAGCCAACATCTCCGGCGTGCAGGCAGGGCAGATGAAAGGAGCACCACAGCAGAGCTGGTCTTCCTCATACGAGGCATAGGAGAACTCCAGAAAGCTGCGCTGCAGTGCATCTCCGTTGACAGGTCCAGACTGGAAGATAATTACATATATTGCTGTGATTTGGTCTATTTACGGAAATGTTATAATGTATAATATGGTAAAGAATATTTTTACACTTACTCTTCCTCCACACTTTGTGCGATGCTCCAGCAGCTTTGCAAAGGTCTGTCTGGAGAATCCCGGAGAGATGACCTTGAGCTCTTCAAAGGAGCTCAGGAGATCCAAGGTGTAAAGTGTGGAAATACTGACCGAAGCTGGCCAGTATCCACTCTTAAGGAGGACTTTCAAGTCGGGGGTCCACTGCTGCTGGCAAGTTTGACAGACATCTAGTGGCAGATGCAAGTCATAACGCCCTTGGAACAAGTAAATAAACATAATTAAGACACATTTTACAACAGTTCCATCTACAAATAGTCAAAGATGAACAGATATTACATGAAGGTTTTACTCCAAGTGGAAGCACAATGCCTCAGCCCAACAGTAAACATATAACAACAATTCAATAGAAATCCAAATATATATATATTTGTTTACCATTGATGTTAATTAAAATCACTGGTTTGCCTGGTACCACAGTGAAGTTTGTGCCTTTACAGGAGCAGTTGGGTGCCTTCACAGTTGGCAATATGCAAGCTGTCAAAAAGAAAAGAAAAGCACTAATTACCATTATATGCTGGCCGAAGAGCCATGTGAACATCAAAATGCAAGTTTGAGAGAGCATACCTTGGTCATGGGTGTCATATCCACCTTCCACTCTAACAACACACGTTGTTGGACTAATTGGTTTAAAAAAAACATTCATTAAACTGTCCCTGTTGTGGAGTGGCTGGTTCTTGTGATGAAGTACATCACAGTCTCCACAGAACCGCTCCTCGGGGAGACACTCTCTACACCTTGGGAGGAAATACAAAATTATTCTAATATCCTAGAATTACTTTCATTTTCATGTGGGTTTTCCCTAGGTATCCAGTTTTCTAACATCCCAAAGGTCATGCATGTTAGCTGAAATAGCAGGGCACTGAGCATTAATACTGAAAAATTACAATTAGGTAAAGTAATTTAAATAAAGGTAAATGTTATCTCACCTCATAACAGCCGTCTCGTGGCAGAGGCCACACAGGGGATGACCAACAGCCTCTTTTTCTAGAAGGCATTGTAGGTGGTGTGGTCTCGCTTCTTTCCAGCGCTCTGAGGCTTTCTGCTGCTGAAAAGACCAGGATGAGGCAGAGCTTTTTGAGGCTCAGGAGGAGGACATGAGGAAAGAATGTCAGAGAGTCTCTCCATATTCTTTTCTGTGAACAGAATGGGAAACTTTAACTGTAAATGACTATTTTTAAGATGAACACTAAAAATCAAGGATCATTTCTTTGCTCAGTATGGAACTGGCCAATATCTTTACTGTATTACATTCCTCGTTCGAGTTCTGAACTGTCAGTTGTGTATAAGGTTATTTTCTCTCACTAACACAATTTATTTAAAAATTGATTTTAGTTTTAAACTTAAAGCCATTTTTGTGATTTACCAAATTCGTGTTGTGCTGAAGGTTCAGTACGCAGAACCTCCACACTGGAAGACTGGAAGCCCTCAGTCGGGGGGATGTGACTGTAAAACATCACACAGAGGGTTAACAACAACAGATAACTGATGATTTGTATTATCTATCTATTGTTTAAAAGCTTGTGAAATTAAATAAAGCATAGTTCTTATGACACCACAGTGGGAATGTCTCCGACTGTAGTGTCACTATGCGTTTATATATTGGAATTATTGTAGACCCTCAACAAGCAATTACTGTGTTTTTTCAATTTTCCAACCATTTACTTAGTAAATTCATAAAAATGTAAAATAATTGGGATTTCAACCTGTAGCTGAGCCTTGGCGTCGCCCTCCACGCCTCCCTCTCGGCTTGCCACGTCCTACACAGCCCCTTTTAGGGGACTGTAAAGTGTCTCCTACAGAGCGTGCCCGTTTCCTCTCCTCAGCTGCTTTCTGTGACCAAGTAACAACTCATGTAAGGTTGATGTTGCTGATAAACTGATACCATATGACAGTGGACAAATAAAAGTAAATTAATTCACTTGAAGAACATTTTTGCTTCAAGTTTTTCCTACCATATACAACTAATGAAGTAAAACAAGTTGAACAAGCTTTATTTAGTAAGCCTCTGCCCCCCATGTTGTAATGATGAACCGTTTTGCAAAGGCCCTAAAATCCAGTTACTCTTGGCCTGTTCAGCATTTTTTGGATAACAGATAGTGCCAAATTCAAGTGGGAAATGAATGAGGTCATATGGGTTAAAACACCAACCTTAGCTTCAGCTAGCATGTGTTCATGCTTCAGCTCAAGAGCCATGCGTTTCCCTTCTTTGGATGTGGGATTATTGGGGTCTGGGTTGTGTTTTGTTGCCATTGCAACACAGCCAGCCAGCCAGCCAGCCAGCCAGCCAGCCAGCCAGCCAGCCAGCCAGCCAGCCAGCCAGCCAGCCAGCCAGCCAGCCAGCCAGCCAGCCAGCCAGCCAGCCAGCCAGCCAGCCAGCCAGCCAGCCAGCCAGCCAGCCAGCCAGCCAGCCAGCCAGCAACAGCTGCTGTATGAGACAAACAGAGATAGAGAGACAGATTGTAAGATTGAGATGGATAGATGAAGAAATAGATAATGAATGATAGAAAAAGATAGAGACAATAACTATAAGAAAGGTAGGTAGATAGACAGAGAGATAGGTTGAGTTTGGCTCTTAAAAGTGCCGTTGGTTTTATGATGGTGTAGATCAGTGTATGGGTTTGTGGTGTGGGTACAGGAGCTGCAGGAGAGAACAGAAAAAGTGAATTATGTAGTGAAACTAGTTTTTTTAAATGCACATTGTGACGGTTTAACTACTTTAGACAGACTGAGTTCATTTACGTGTTTCCTGTTTCATACGCGTAACAAGCACATGGACGTGGACTATGCCCCTCCCCCCCAAACATATATTAAAATGTCGGCCAACGTTAGTACTGTCATGTGTAAAACAAAAGCGATTAAGATAACGTATAACTCACACTTTAACACCGACGTATGTAGCCGTAATTAAGACAAATATTTTTCACACACCACTTATGAGCTGATATAAATGTAGCTAAACTAGTTTAAGCTTATGTTGAACGTTAGCTAGCTAGCTAGCCGCCCGCAAGAATAATTTCACATTAATGTTGCTTTGCTGATTATGGCGAAAGCATTTCTCAGACTTAGAACAGTTCAGTATGTATGATGAACCATGCGAGTAAAGGCTTAAAAAAAAGCCCCAATTATTAAATCTAAGCAAAACATGTATCAGACTTTAGAGACCCAACTTACTTTGTCAGAGGATGGATCGCAATGCCGGTGGCAGCGTCTTTGGCCAATAGGTGGTGCTCTGAATGATGTAATTTCCTGTACCGATTATACAATAAAATATTAATACATTTCCTATATTTTGACACAATAACTCTTTAATAACCTAAGTCCGCGACACCTACTGCGGCCCCCTTACGACGGACCGTTCCGGCCCGCCCCCGGTGGGGGTGCCCTCGCCCTTGTTAGGGCCCCTACCCTCTCCTCACCATGGCCCGGTCCTCACCTGTGACCACATCCTCGTCGGCCCCTGTGGTGCTTCCTCCACGGGCGCGAGGTTTTATTTTTGCCCTGTTTGAATTCTGGGGGGGCTTGTGTTGTGACCACGTATTTAACCACTGGTTCATAATTCAATTACAGTTGCGGCTATTGTTCCCACACGGACATGTTATGTGTTACTTATATATAGTGTGTGCCCTCTTGGCTCTTACTCTTGTCGACCCGGGCTGCGACCCGACAACATGTCCTATTCTGCTCTCTATTAAAGTACCCTTTCACATCTCCATTGCACCGCCTCCGACTCCATGTCCTCGGCACTACAACATCCTATTAAAACCTGTGTGGCTTATATGATAAGTCTAATTAGTACAAGCAGCATAACGTTTCACCATGTAACTAAAGATTGTAGTCAGGGAAATCAGTTTGACATATTGAACTAATAACAAATCACCTCTGGCTGGCAGAGAACTTTCTGCTCCATAGCTTCTCTTGGATGTAAAATCACATGTACATTTTACATTTATATTCAATTTAATATTCCATCCCTCACATACTTTTGTATATATAATAACTTATATTTTGTTTTTCTTGTTATGCTGCTGAAACACAAACATTTCCCAAATTGGGATCAATACAGTATATCTTATCTTAATTAATTAAGAAATATAACTATTATAATTAGTCTAGCAGCTAACACCTATTTTCAATATGGATTAATCTACCATTTATTTCTTTAGTTCAATTTTCATCTATAAAAATGTCAAAATAGTGAAAATGTTCACGAGACTTATCAAAGTGCAAGGTTATATCTTTAGATGTTTTGTTTTAGCCTATGTACTGTATGTCTTAATTCTCTTATATGTGACGGTGTGACTTCCATGAAACTAATATTTTATATCTTCCCAACAGACGAGCTGACAGGAAACCTAACAACGACAACATTGCAATGGCGAGTAAATGTAAATTAAAAACGATTCACAATTTTTTTATTTCTTCTTCTTTCTTGCATTGAGGTGAAGCTGACCTTGCACTTGGTGCCTGTAAGGATGTTCCTCCCGCAGGCTGAATGTTTCTCCTTCCTTACTGACAAAGAAGCCCTTGATTTGCAATGCTTCACTAATTGCAATTCCCTGGCTCTGTAGGGACACTTTCCCTCCAGCACAGCGGAAGACCCTACCAGACCATCTGGAGATGCCCCCAACAATCCTGACTCATGGACCTGCATCTGGGTTGCAGTGGTGAATGCCCTGACGCCCTCACATTCATTCATAGTCCCCCACTGTACAGACAAAACACCATCAAGGGCCTGTTGTTGCCCTAGCACCCTGGCAATAAGGGAAGCAGTCACACGCTTTGACCTCAGGACAGCTCCAAAGTTGCTGGCAGTCAACCTTCCTTTCCTGAACAAATGCTAGTTTGGGCTGGTTCGCTGACCAGTGGTAGCCACCTGAATTGCCCTCTGTTGCTCCTCAGACAATGCCATGCTTGCCACAATTGCCTCAGGTCCCTGATGCCCAACAGATTTGATAATTTCAGGAACAGTAAGTGTTTTCCAAGCTGTAGTGTTCCTCTTCCGGCTCGGGGGAGAGGAGCCAATAGATTCCTGAGAACCTGCCCCCGAGTCTGTCCCTCAGCCAGTCACGATCTTCGGAGGTGGGCTCTCTTGTCAGCGGGTTAAATTAGTTATTGGTTGGAGGAAATAGCTCCTCCACTGTATGTGTACGTTTAGCTGCCTTTGGCTTCTTCCACTGACAGGGGGTGTCAGTGCAGCTGAAATTGTGGATGGCAAAGATGACTCATGTAGCCGCATGACTGCATTTCCATTCTCCACGTGGGCATTCACATTTAGTGGAGAGAATTCCCTCTTCTCCTGTAGATACCTGTGGTGGGGGGATTGTTTTATTATTTAAAATATATTTACATTTGTAATGCCTTCCCAATCATACCTTATAGCCTACTGTATGTTTATTTCATGGATATTTCTGTGTTTTCTGGTGTGTAATATTTGTAATAAAGATTTCATGTGACACATAAAATGGATTTGTTGATGGGAATGAATGTGAATAAATTAATTCTAGGTTAACGGTACTCTTGCTATCACTACTCACCGACACTATAAACCTTGTCCCTCATGCTAGCCCTGACAACACCGGTAAGCACACCTTCATCTAGGCTGCACTGTTTTACGTGTCCTGACTTGAAGCGGTTCTCTCCTCTATCTACACTCTTCTTGTCATCTTTGTAAAACGATATCAGACTGGTAATTGACACAGCCATGACTTCTAGTTAAATTCAGTAATTCAGTAATGCAGCTAATGAAGTATTATTTGAATTATTTGAAGTATTAAAGTAACGTGTTATGGTAGGAAAGTTCAATCTGGTATATTCATTTTAATGTCACCTTATATAGAATGTGTGTTAAACTTGTGATTTCTGCATTGAGTGACTTCTGCCTAGCAGATACCAAGAGTCCTCTGTCATGACTCCAAATCATTGATTGGGGGATCTGCCTGAGGGCAGAGGGACCGAACACACACACACACACACACACACACACACACACACACACACACACACACACACACACACACACACACACACACACACACACACACACACACACACACACACACACACACACACACACACACACACACACACACACACACACACACACATACACTGTGAAGCGACAGATGGAATCAACAAACTGACTTACTACCTGGGATCCCGCCCAGAAGGGAAACCGACCAATGGAACACTGCCAACTCACTGTCTAGCTCGCTCAGAAGTGAACTCTGTGTATAAATGTTGTGATCATTTTGAAGATCGGCGCTCTTGTTTTTGACTTGCCGTTCCTGAGACGTGTCTCACACGGTGGTAGAACCTGAGCCCGGAGTACTCTGCAGAGTGCTTCGTAAGTAGGTGAAGTATTTGTATGTTTTTGCCATTAAAGCAGATTATTGTTTAACCCTTATCCTGGCTGCTTTGAATTTTTCCTTCTTTTGAGAACCCGCTCATATAGGAACGGCGCGGAGCAGAGATTCTGCCCCAGCACTAAAATGAAAAGCTTTGTTAAAATATGCAAGCACGCGAAAGTCAAAGTCAGCTTTATTGTCAAAAATTCTACATGTGTTATACATCCAGAAATATCGAAATATCGTTTCCCACAGTGTGACATGTATACATAAAACAAAACAAAAAGGGCCTAGATAACCGGGGTATACAGTTTTAAAATGTTAATAATATATTTAAAGTGTTCAAAGTGCAGTTTCAGTGCAAGTCAGTTGAAACGATCTTAAGTTGGCGTGACGTTGAAGTTGTGCGACCCTGCTGCTGTACTGGCTTGTAGTTCGTCTATAGCATAACGTTAGCATTTTGCTTCTGGCGACTAGATTTAGGATTCAAAAATTATAAAAGTACGGTTGACATATGGAGATTATCCGGCTGAACAAAACGTGATCCCTCTCTTAAATGTGTGTCAACCACAGACCTTATTTCGAGCTATTTTCCAAAATCCTATGGAGAATTTGCATTGGTTTTTGACGAAGGAACCGGAAGAAGTTTACTTCCGGGTTTAAGGACGCGTCACTGCGGCTCTCTATTCTTGATGTTTAGCTCGGATGACGGCGCGTATCGAACTGTTCTGATAAAAACGATTCTGTAGCTCGTTGTCTAGCTTGCTATGATTATAAAGTCATGTTGTTTGTATTTTTACAACGTTATGTTCATGAGTTATTGATCCGCGAAATTCAAATCTGTCAATAACTCAGCTCAGAGGGACTTGCATGTCCCCTCGCTCTGAGTGCTCTCTTGAGGTGTCTTCACTTATGTGAAACCCTTTATATATACAGTCTATGTGTGAAACCCGTCCCTATTGCCAAGCACTGATGTTATATCTTTATATTTAAGGCCAAGCTCAAAGTAAAATCGATGAACCACTCCATTGTTGTGGTTTCTGAGTTGCCGTAGCAGCCGAACTGACCAGGAAGTACATTGAGCTAAATGCAAAGGGGTGTGTGTGTGTGTGTGTGTGTGTGTGTGTGTGTGTGTGTGTGTGTGTGTGTGTGTGTGTGTGTGTGTGTGTGTGTGTGTGTGTGTGTGTGTGTGTGTGTGTGTGTGTGTGTGTGTGTGTGTGTGTGTGTGTGTGTGTGTGGCTATGTGCAACTCAAGGCATATGCTCGAACGGGAGCTGCCTGGACGCTGCAATAATGTTGAGTGTGCTGACTTTTCCCACAATGTCCCACTGTCTGGCTACCTGCATAAAGTCAAGTGCTCGGCGCAGTTGTGGCGAAATATCGCTCCTCTGTTTTCATTTAAACAGCTCCTTATATCCGTTAGCGCAGCTAGCTAGCACCAGATGCTAACAACAACAATACGCGTAAGGTCTCTCTCTCGCTAGCTCGAGCCACACATACACACACCCTCCCGGTGTTACAGTATAAGTTGAGTCATGACAACTGGCGACATTCTATTATTTTCGTCATAGGAATCCGGGGCGTGTACATTGAGGACCCATTGTTGACTTACCAGGAAAGAAACATCGTTTGTCGTTTACGTTCATCTTTTGCTATATCTGCCTTCCTAAGATCACTTTGCTGCACATTCAGTACTCGTATGTGAGGTTGTGGGTGAGAGTCCGATATCGTGACGCTTACAGGGAGGTATCGAACATTACAAAGTAGGTGACTGTGTGGATGCCTGTTCAAAACATTGCAAACTTCAATAAATCATTTTTTGACACTTTGGGAGGTTACTTGTCAGAAATGTGTCTATTTAGTCTAAATGACGTTCCCCTTAATTTCCCCAAAAGTAGAAATGGGTCGGGGTTCTTATGGGTTAAACGTATAGGCTTAAAGGCATAATAGAACTACCGTATTATATGTATTCAACTTGTGCCCCGCTGGACTTACTTTTCTGTGGTTTACCGTTACTGTGACATATCAGTATAGCCACGGAAGATAGTTTGTGTGTTTAATTCCCATGCATCAAGGTTATTTTCATGTAGGCTATGTAATTGTTTTTCCTGCACAGTGTAGAGTCTTGTTGTGATGAGAGGGATACAGGTATTTCATAAAATAAACGTGCTCCCTGGAGGTTAGCTACAGAATTGATATCACAATTTAATCGGAGCTGATCACAAGTTGTCATGACTGATCCAGTCATCTCGATGAGCGTTCGGGCTGTGAATAAACAACTTGTGTTTTACTTTTAGGCTGTCTGAAGGTATGGACAGCTATCAAAGCTACTATACATCACATTAAGAACGATGAACAAATGAAAGTCGGAAACAAATATATAATTTAAATGATTTATTGAAGTTTGCAATGTTTTGAACAGGCATCCACACAGTCACCTACTTTGTAATGTTCGATACCTCCCTGTAAGCGTCACGATATCGGACTCTCACCCACAACCTCACATACGAGTACTGAATGTGCAGCAAAGTGATCTTAGGAAGGCAGATATAGCAAAAGATGAACGTAAACGACAAACGATGTTTCTTTCCTGGTAAGTCAACAATGGGTCCTCAATGTACACGCCCCGGATTCCTATGACGAAAATAATAGAATGTCGCCAGTTGTCATGACTCAACTTATACTGTAACACCGGCACCAGTCGGTGCCTGACGGTGAGCGTGGAAGTGTGGTCTGCCACAAGCGGACGGCAGGAGCGGGGCTGTCAGCATCAGCTTGTAGATGGTATTTTAAACTCGATGCGCTCTGAAACTACGGGGCGGCCGAGGAAAAAAAATACACATGCGTTAATCGCGTTAAAATAATTAGTGGCGTTAATTTTTTTTTGCGTTAATCCATTATTAACGCGTTAACTTGACAGCCCTATAAATGGGTGAAAATTGCTTGTATCCATAATGGGCAGCATTAATATATATCATATACAAAACTACGTTGAAGTTACGCAATGAATGAAAAACTTGGGTCGCAGGCATAGGCGGATTTTGCGGGGGGGCAGGGGGGGCATTGCCCCCCCTGGTGGCTGAAATATGTTATATCATTACTAAATCTAAAACTGTTCCAATACAAATATTTTGTATATATAAATATTTTAATAGATGTAATAAAATGATTGTTACAATACAAATCTGAATAATATCATCTTTTGTTTGAAATAATTTCATTTTTGAGCAGTCGCATGTTGTGACCATAGACTGTATATATAAAGGGTTGTGACGTGTGTGTGTGTGTGACGTGTGAAGTTAAGGACAAAAGTTCCCTCACTTCTTTTTTGTATCCAAGTGATTCAGCTATTGAATTAGCAGTAATGGATATTCGGCGATTTTTAAAACGTCCAATTTCGTCTTCAGCTTCAACAACAGAAGAGCCACCGACTGAGCCTAACTTTACCAACCAGCAGCCGTCACAATGTCAAGTGGCAGACACGCAAACGAGCAGCTCTGGATTAGCTAATGTTAGCCCCACAGCGGAGAGCTCTGGATTAGCAGGACCAGCTAACATTAACCCCACAGCAGGGAGACCACCGGCACCGGGGCCGTCAGTGGGTCATGATGATCTTGGGGAAAAGCACAGCTGTCCAAAGCAGCCTACTTTATCCGATTTCCCCTCAAAAATGTTTGGGAAAACGAAACGATCATTTTCCACGTACTATTACAAGAACTATCCCTGGCTGGAATATTCAGTACGAATTGATGCCGTCTTCTGTTTTTCATGCCGCCACTTCCAGACTGACAGCGGTGTGGAGGATTCCTTTAGAAAGGGCCTGAGTGACTGGAAAAAACTAAGCAGCAAACTGGAGAAACATGCACAATCCCAGGCCCATCTGAACTGCATGGTTAAATGGGATAACTATAAAGTGACTGCATCTTCTGGATCTATTGCAGCGAAACTTTCCCGAAGCCACAAAGATTCTGTTGAAAAGAACAGATCTTATTTGTGCAAAATTGTTGATATTGTGAGGCTGTTGTCCAAACTCGGATTGCCTTTTCGTGGGCATCGGGAGGGAAGCGAGTCAGAGTCGCGTGGAAATTTTCTTGAGGTTTGTGGATTTTTCTCCAAGTATGATTCTGCTTTTAAAAACATGCAGTCCAACTATTTCAATGCTACTAGCCCGGATTTCCAGAACGAAGTCATTGACATTATGCGCTAACTTAGTTCGTGCAGAAATTGAAGAGAAAGTGCAGGATACTGGATTTTTTTTCTATAATTGCAGAGGAGGCCAGGTCTTGCAAAACGGAACAATTATCAGTATGTATCAGATATGCAGAGCAGCTTGAAATCAAGGAGCGTTTTTTGTGTTTTATTGATTGCTCAGCATCTCGCAACGCGGCTGGGATTGTGGAAGCAATAAACAAAGGACTTGAGATGTGTGGACTGAAACATATCCCAGTTGTTGCCCAGAGTTACGATGGTGCCTCCGTCATGTCTGGTCACGTTTCTGGTGTGCAGCAGCGCATCAAAGAGACCCACCCATACGCAGTGTACGTGCACTGCATGGCACACAAACTAAATCTGGTGCTTATGGAGTGTTGTGCTGTCAACCGCAGCGTGAAAACATTCCTGAACGTCATTGACAAACTCTACTCTGTATTTGCAGAGCCGTCAAACCATCATCGATTCATTGAAATGTAGAAATCACTGAATCTGAAACAAACTGAAATAATACAGCCAAGTGAGACAAGATGGGCGTACAAGTGGCGATCTGTGAATTCCGTTAAAACTCACTACTCTGCAATTATAGGGTGCCTGAGAGAAATTAGTGACGAGGGAGACAAGTGGTCTGTGGAGGCCAGTGGCCTTTATGCCCACATGACCAGAATGTCTTTCATTACATGTGTTATTGTATTGGAAGACATACTGCGTGTGATTCATGTTACGCACAAGGCCCTACAGTCCTCCAGCTGCACACTCTCCGAAGCTGCAGCGCTTACCGACAACCTGAAGGCGCACTTCAAATCTCAGAGACAAGCAGATACGTGGAGCAATATGTGGGGATCAGTGAAACAGTTCTGCCGGGACAACAACGTGCCAGTACCTGGGGATGCAGATGTTGAGTGTCAGACTCCGGGTCCCCTTGCACCCAAAAGAAAACGGGTTACAAAACCCCCGACCTCCCTCGACAGTTTCCTGGTTACAACTACTTTGGGCCAAAGAGAAACTGATGAAAGTGGCGCACAAATGTCACAGAGTGATACAGCTGGATATCAGCAGCACCTCTATCTCCCTGTGCTGGACACCCTCATCAACGAACTAGACAGACGATTCACGGGAGAGTCCATAGAGCTGGCACGAGCATGTGGAGCAGTGTTTAAATGTCAGAAAAAAGGAATTGAACCTCTCGTACAAAAATACGCACAGCTGCTCAAAATTCACCCTCTCCTTCTTGGAGCAGAGATGGACCTTGTTAAAGCCTCTGCTGTCGCACCTGTTGCACTTGAGCATCTCCGAAAGACTGTTAAAAAGGAGAGCTATCCAAATCTATACAAGATGCTCCAGTTGGCACTGACTCTGCCTATCGGATCTGCCACCTGAGAGAAGTTTTTCTGCAATGAGGAGAATTCGGAACTGGCTGCGGTCAACGATGGGAGGAACAAGATTTTCCTCACTTGCGGTTCTTCACATTGAGGACGACATAACCGCACAGCTGTCACCTGAGGGGATAGTGGACGTATATGCGGAACGTAAAAAACGGCGTCTACTTCTGAACTAAGGTAGGACACCAAGGGATATAGTAGTTATCAAATAAGTATAAGATAAGCACAGTTTTGATACGTTTTTTACAGTTATGTAATGCACTGTTGTTGGGGGGAGTGACCGCCCCTTCCATATGAGTGTGTGTGTACGGCGGGCATGAGGCGTGCATGACGGGACGAGTTGTGTTCGTATGTGGAAAAGTCATACTCAGTGCGGTGAGCACGAAATAGTTGGGACTGTGTACTGAGTGACGTCAGTAAAAAAGGTTTGCCCCCCCCAAGCGCAAATGTCAAACTCCGCCTATGGTCGCAGGTTCCTCAACAGCGCATTACAAGACTATCAATATGTGTGTATACCTCCACCATTAAACTGTCCAATTCTGCACATTTCTTATACTATCTATATACATAAGAGTATAATTCATATGTATAATATCAGTTAAAACAAGTGCTTCAACATAGTTAACATTGCAGGAAAGCAATATATTAGACGTTAAGTACTTTGTCAGGCTTAATATTTATCTGTAGATACCCCCAAAGCTTTTTTCTTATTTAAAAGAAGACCTTAACCTAAAGTATTCTTTAATGTTTGAATAAAGGTTCATTAGTTTTACTGTTTTGAACATCCTCCTATTAATATCTTTGGACGTCCGGCACTAAACTGTTTTATTGTAGAGATCACTTACAGTATCTTCTTGATGTTTATTCTTTATTTCTATCATTGACCTTCTACTTCCCCCTATTTTGTATGTACTCTTAATATTTCTTTCATCAAATATAACATCTTAAAAAAACAATTCAATAACGTGCTTTAACCACTAGGCGGTGCACACAAGGTACACACAGCATACAATGCCATAATAACTTTGTGTCATTAGTGTAGGACACTTATGTATGTATAACATCTGAAGATGTGTAGTTTTATTCATGTTTTCACATAATCTTACAGGATATTGCTATACTATTTCTCATGTTTTACTTCTACACATTAATATCTGATTTGTAAAACATCACAGACAGAAAGGTATATGTATCATTTAATGGTAAGCTATTGAAATTCTGATTCCATAGATGTGTCTCTCATCACCCAAAAACCCCTTACTATTCTTTCAACTCAGTGTTTACATTCTTATATTCAAAGTAAATCAGTAATATCTTTAAAAGCTACAAGTCATATCAGCTGTGCACCGTTATGGTGTATATATAACCAATTGGATCAAATATAAAAGTCAGCCGAATTACTATTGATACTGCAAGGAGATGTATTGTGTGAAGAGAAATTAAAGATGTTGTTTAATTGCTGATATATTTATGATCCACGTCATGTATTCAGTTTCAGTGGCAGTTCTTCCAGTTTGTCTAGAAGTCTTCTCATCAGGGCTCTATAAATAAATAACTAGTGCAGATGTGTAATATTTAATGCAGCCGAACCGTGTATTACAATGCATTGATGTGATGACTTTCAAAGAGAAAAGCAAGCACACTCGGAAAAGTATTATTTTCTTTTTTTTCTAAATGTTTTTCGGATTTCATATCGCATTAACACCATATCCCAATGTGCATTGCGGCTAAACAATCCAAACACTGAGCTTAAACCATAGCTGAGGATCTTGGGTAATCATTTCAGTGGGTGTGTATATGTTTCCGGTTATTTTATTTTGAAATTCAGTTCCTAACGGACGCCAAAAAAGCCAGAGATTATAAAATTAAACAAATAAAAACAAGGTTAATTGTTTGTTATTGTTGAGTAAATAATAGTGTGTTATTTAGAAAATAATAAAAAATTAGAAGGAAAGAGCCAACGCAATAAATAAATAAAAATAACGAAGACATTGATGCAGAGGACATTTACCAGGTTTGTTGCAATGTTACTGGGGATGTTGATGGGTTGAGGGGCAGACTGACAGAAGAGGGAAGTGGATGCATGGAAGGCTGCAGGGCAACATGGCAAGCATAGGAAGCAGAGGAGTGATTGTTGGCAGGCAGGCAGGCAGACCAGTGGAAAAGCAGGGAGGCAAACATGAATCCTGTGCATAGGAAACAAACAAGCATTCACTTGTAAACAAAGAGGGAAAGCTCCTCTCAAAAGACACTACAGCTTGGCCTCAGTGCAGCTACCACTGTGATTAGAGCAACAATATGGCCACAAGTGGGAGAAGACAGGGATGGAATACAAGAAAGGTGAGGAGCTGCTTAGCCAGGATTGTTGGTAACCAGGGCCCAGGTGATCAGCAAGACAGGAACAAGAAACACACACCAAGACACACACACAGAGGCAAACTGGGGACAAGGAAGAGGGACTCATGAACACAGGGAAACACAAGGGAGAGATAAAACCAGTGGCTGGAACACATACAGTAGTTATAGGTCTATTGTTATCAACATAAAAAATGTAATGTGATTATTTGGTAATGTCAGATAAACAGCCATACTTGCCCGTATCAATGGATAGTAATCTCCTTTTTTTATTTGCTTAATAATATTTCTCTATATGTGAAATCCAAACAAAAGATCCAAAATATCTCAATCCAAAGGAGAAAAATACAACTCATACCAATTGTGTAACAACATTGTCCAACAATTACGAAATTGTGCTAGTCTTTTCATTTAATCAAGAGTCATTTAAAAGATTATAATAACACATTCTGAATTAAATATAGATTATGTGAAGGATTCGAAGTCACCGTGTACACCGAATATTTTTATAAAAAGTTATTTTCTTAAGTCATTCATAATGCTTGTTTTGTGAAAATCAATTTGTCATGATGTAATTAATTCATTAGGTTAAGTGACATATAGCAGGATTTATAGCAAGCACTGAGAGAAGAGGTTCTCTGGCTTTCACTTAGGCTATGTACCATCTGTTATTATATCAGATTTCAAAGTCATGCTCAGCTGCAGTATTGGGCTTTTTGTACAACTAAGCTTTACTTCTACACTAAATAATTGTTTTCTTTCAGACATAGGACTTGCCAATTTTAAAATACACGTCATTTACAGTGATTATTTGGTGACATTCTCATTTCATTTCATGTCTTTATAAACATGGAAAAGTGTAAGACTACAACAGATGACGACATGAATAAACCATTGGGTGCATGCTGGGGTTTGTTGTTACTTTAATTTGGACAAGTTTACATTTGTACTAACTTTCCAACACCTTCAACTTTTGAAACATGTACTTTTTATTGAGGATGTAAGCAACACATTAAAGAAAAAGATGTAGAGACTCATAAGGTTGGTCCCTTAGGCCAAAGTCACAACCACACCATTGGTGGTGGAAATTCAGGCTTGAAATAATCAAAACCTGAAAACCAAGGTCAAAGCAATATCCTCCAGAAATGTGCTATTAAATTAGCGTCAACTGTTGGCCTGATTTTTCCCGTTCATTTATTTTTAATTTTTCTATTAATCAGAATTTTTTATTGTATTTTAGGAAATATATCATCACTCAGAAGTAAGTAAGTTGGACATATTTCATATCTCTGTCTACTCTCATGCCTGCTTCACCAGTCTTCAGTCATGCTAATGCGATTGCTGCCACCTCGTTGGTCATTTGATGCTAGGGGAATTGCTAGTGCAGTGAAGCACTGACCTCTCGCTCAGAACACAGGTTCATTTTTTATTAAATACTTGTTCAGTCTCGAGAGTCACTCGATGATAAGGCTGGTGCTGATTTAAAACGGTACATTGTCAATCTGCTGTATGAACACTGTAGATGACACTGGGAAATCTTGGAGGCTGAATGCCTTAATGCTGCAGGTATTTTAGATGCCCAACAATCTATGATTTCTTTATTTCCTCTACTTTGAGGCACAACACAGTTAAAACAGAAGGTAAATAGACATCAGGCACACATGTCAGGACATTTTGTGATTCACATTGAGATAGCTTTATTCACGGTAATCAAATAGGTACCGTAAGACTTGACAAATGTCAATGTAACCAACAAAGAAGCATAGATCGCATTCATAGATGTTTTAGGATGGTTTAGTCCATTTTGGCACCACACTTAGATGAAGCACTCCATGGTCCAGTGGGTTTACACACATTCTACAGTATGAATCCTTGTGGAGAGTTCATTTTGGACTCTTCACCTCTGCTTCAACCCATGAAGCAGAAACGGCAGCATAAATAGCACTTCTAAAAATAAAGTGAGTCAATGGATTGAGGCACAGGAAGTCATGTTGAAAGCGCCAAGACTAAAAAAACAAGTGATGTTTTGATTCACTTTATTATAAGATGATATACAACTTGATCTCTCTCTCCCTTATTTGGTGTTACAGATTGTTAAAAGTCCCCTTTTATCTCATATTAAATGAGAGGAACATCTAGCATTCCTCATACTTTTGCTGCCATCAGCTTCAGAGCAGTATGGTGAGTTTGGAATTGTTGCTGTAGCCACATGGCCATCACGTATCTATCTTACGAATAACTGTATTTCACTGCTATAGGGGTTCAATGCCCTGCTTGTTGTCACAGGCTCAGTCAGGCAAGCCGATGGTGCAGAAAGGTTCTGGGCTGATGAACAAGCACACAGGCCTTCTAATTACAGCAATACTCTCTCTATTCAAGCCTGTGTGACACTCGGAGACACAATTAGTCTTGACTAGCAAAGAGCCCTCTTGTGCCTGTCTTTTACCTGCTCCCAGTCCTGCCTTCTAATTCAATTTTACAAGCAGCAAATATGATTGCCATGTGGATTCTAGACAAAACTGATCGTACTGCTCCTTTGTTGTCGTCTTGTAATTGAGTCACAGATGAGTGAATATCCTCCCCTCACGTGTAGCTCTGATGAAGATAGGCTACACGGGAGATTCGCAGGTACTGTCATCCTACTCACGTCATCACAACAAAACCGCACATCTGTGAGGGCAAAGGCATGTAGAGTGCATGTTTCATCAGCTCTTTTCTCTGCTCACAATAGGTGGCAGGATGGCAAGTTGGAACCAATAGAAGCCAAAACTGCTCTATTTACAGACATACTGCATGTGCTTGCTATACTCTAAAATAAATACATACCATACAAAGAAAGAGGGCCAATAAATATCATATTCCAAAAGGTATCCCTAAAATCAGTGCCATTACAATTTGATGTTATTAAAATCACCACCATCATATGTTTGTGAAAATGCTTGAAAAGCAAATGTCAATTTAAAACATCTGCTGGCCAGGGGGTGTAGTGTAGTGTTGTCAATGCAACAAAGTTATTTTCTGTATCTTTTTTAGTATTTGTAAGTAGCTGTTAATGTTATTGTGCTTGTCCTACTTTTCAAGTTGCATCATTTCAAACAAAAGTAACCTATCTAAGAAAGAGCAAAATCTAAAATAGAAACACCATTATTATACTTAACATAACGATATCTCGGCAAAGTTAAAAAAAAAGCTGCTCAATATATACATATTAAATGTGACATTCATGGCTAAATGTATCACAGCTGATCATTTATGAGTTGTATATGTAGCCTTACTACTGTAATAAGTCTATGCTGAGGAAGGTCAACGTTTTATTGTTTATGTGCACTGGTTGCATAGAGATGGAACATATCTTTAGACAGTTTAGACATAGGTCTCTGTGGTCTTATATATAGAATATAAACAAGGAAATGCACCTTATTTTGGTGCTTATACATTTGTCTTTAATATGTCCATCATATAACATCATATTCCATTTCTTCCATGCCTTTAGCAAAGACAAAACCTAATAATATTCACATTACTAACATACAAGCACAAAAACAAGACAATGGGTACCTGCTCTATTACATCATAAGACATGATAGCAAAAGAGTGGGGTTTCAAAGACAAGAGATCCCAGACCCTTTCTCTAATTATGGTCAATTATGTAGAGTTAATAAACCATTATGCACAGTCCCCAGGAAATGGAGGATTTCAGCGTTATCAGTGTTTTAGGGTAATTAGCCTGCTTTTGAGGACGTATATTTCAGCCACTCCCTCTCATTCCACTCATGTCCCAGTCTAAGAGTTTGAACATTTCAGAGGTCACATTCCTCCACCTGAAATGTCCTTCTTGATCAGAAGTATTTTGGCTTTTTTTGTCCAACACAACACTGATTTTCCATGTAATGGCTTTTTAGAAATCCCAGTGAATAGCATATGGAATATTAAGTCAAAACACCCTATTCCCTCCACATTCAGAACACGCCAGCTATAAAGCTTTGACACAAAGTCAAGGTCACTACTTAAACACAACAGAGACCCAAGGATTTGCTGGCATGTCATGCAAGATTTAGATGATTGCAAGAGGCAATTACTTCAGGGTCATGGAGCTCTTTTCACACAATAAGCCGACACAACCTGATCAGGATTATGATTCTCTAATTTCCATAAATCTGCCATCACCACTACAGGAGGTGTTAATGAATGATTGTAATTGCAATGAATTTGCAACGATTAACAAACCTGCTAGGTCAAAGTGCCAATCAAAATGCAGTAACACATGGCTTTCTACTACCCTAACTCCCAGTTTGCGTCAGTTGAGATGCAGATGACAATTCCCTAACACAATGTTTCCCTTTTTATGAACCCTGTTATATTTCTCCAAGTACTGTTTTTTACTTCAAAGATATAAAACAGTACACCTCCTTCAGATGTTGATCGTTTTTCAAGTAGCTTGATAAGAACATGATCAATCATAATCAAACGGCCTGTCTTTGTGACACCGACAAGTAGTATTAACCTTGCATTGTGGAGTTGATGCCTGTTACAGTGATATATATATATGCAGCAGAGGCAAAATCCTTGCTACATCTGTCCTTCAGCAGTACATGATATAAACGTATCAAAATAACGAAATCGAGATCCTGGATTGGCATTTGGTACTCGTAAAGATGGACGCATCACACTGCAAGTACGACTAAGATATATTCACATACACAAACACACTTGTGCAAATACTACTTGCACATAGCAATCTTTTACACAATAAAACCATTCCTTTTGCTGCTATTTTCCTTGAGAAGGTTAGTTGAAAAGATGAATGTAGCACGGTTGTAATGCCTTGGACAAACACTGATCCAGGAGCATTAATGTTTGCTATCCATTTCATTGCCAAACCAGTGTTCATATTCATTTATTTGTCAACAGGGGAGCTATCTGTGGATAGTTTGGGGAGGGTTCGGGTATAAAATATTCCATGTAGCACCAGGAGACAGCTACACCAGTGGAATAATTAATTGTGCTGTTTCTAGCGTGAACAAACGCTTTCGCTTGGTGCCATAAGAATCCAATTTTAAATCCATCCTGATTCTTTTAATGCTTTGAGCTCAACTAAGATTAGAGACAAGTTATTGGTTTGTACCTGGCTTTGTTTAGAATCACAAGTCAGCTGTTGCTCGGTGCTGAAACTTTCTGGGCAAACGAGATGGCAATGTTGATTATCAACCGTGGCGTCTGTTCCTGTGCACCTGTCTAAAGGGATATTCCCCATGAGGCGAGTCTGTGTGATCCCTATCCGACAGAGATAATGGGATTGTGGACAGCCGTGCATCAAACGGAAATGCTTGGTCTAATTTGTATTCGTGGCTCGTCGTTTGTTTTGATATTTGCTTCTTCCTCAATTCAAAAGTCATGTACTGATGTGGTAGTATGTCTTCCCCCGGAACAATGATACTAAATTAAGAAATGGTTATTGTACATGTTGCTTTGCAGTGGGGAATTAAGGCAAAGGACAGTTTTTCGGCCTCAGTCCGTATAATAATACATCTTGAATGATGATGCGGTACAAAATCAAGGTCAACACATATATACTGACAGAGCAGTGCTTTGCCCACACAATTGAAAACAATTATGTCACCCATATCTGTTCATCAGACAAGAAGCGGGCTGTTATTGTATGGCACTTGCATTTTTCACTCAGCCAGCAGCATAAAAGATGGAGTTGTGACACAGAATAAGAGTTATGGATGCAGATCAGACTAATAAATAGTGTCCACCAGCAGAAAAGAGACGGGTGCATTAGTTTAATTCACTTACAGTACATAATGCTAGAGAGGCTGTCAGTGCCAAAAGCTGTGTCAGTCTACAGCTTCTGAGATAGAGGCTCCACAATAGAGCCATTTACTTCCTAACCAAAGGTATAGGATTGTAAATACCTTGTTCTGCATTTGGATGAAGCTCAAACTGGGATTCAGAGAAATTAATATTGCGTATTAAATAAATCGTTCATATTTAATTTTTTATTACGATTTATGAATTGACTCACACACTATACGTGATAACTTTAAATCTTATACTTAAATGTGTCCTTCTCTAACCATAATACATTAACATCAGATCACCATTCACACCTACTTCTGAACTTCTGCCAACTAAAACCAATACTTTCTTAACTGAGCCTTTATAGAGAGTAGGGAGACAAAACTGAAAAAAAAAAAGGCTTTTCTTTTCACCATCATGTCAAAAACATCCCCGGCCATTTGTCTTTGCAAACATAAACAAAGTTCTTTGTATCAGACACAAAAGGATTGGGCCACATGTGAGAATCAGCCTTACTATCTAAGTAACATGAAACCAGCTTTGAATAGAAAGATGTCGTTGGCCCTGAATGATGATTGATGAGTATTCCTCAGAGAAAATGGAAGTGTGTCTGACGATTCATGTGTAGCTGCCCAATGAAAAGAATAGCTCAGGAAGTGTCCATGCCGAGCTGTGAGTATCCCTCTGATACATAATAAACGAGATGGGGTTGGTGTTTCAAGACACGTTGGCTTAGACCCCGCGCACTATATACATACATACATTTTTGATCATATTTCTATAAATCTGAAAATAAATTATGATGGTTATGGTCTGTTGAGTGTGAAAAACAATTCATGCCAATGTCACAAATAGTCATTGGTGCATTATGAAAGGCGCTGTCATACTGTGGGACAGACGCCCATGGCAAGGCATCTTAGAGAACACATTCAAGCAAAGAAAACATGCACACACTTATTGTCCACTGCCCTTCGGGGCTCAATTTACCACATCACTGTGTTATTAAAGGCAAGTTGTTGCCTTGGGCCAGTTTCAAACTGACAAACAAGTAAGAGAGCAGCAGAATCAAAACTAACATCCACATACTCTTGATTCTTAAGCTGCATTCATTTGACACACGGCAAAACGTCTCTGTGATGATGTTGTGTTTTTATGGAGAGAGCGGTAACGCAAGACTAGGCTAACCTTGGTAACTCTTCTCCCAACTAAGCGTTAAGCAAAGAGAAAATCGCGTTTCATCTTATTGCATCTGAAGGCATCACATTCACATTTGACAACCTGCAAAAAAATATTTTGAAAAAAGTGTTTGACTTTGAGGTTAAAGGTGGGGTATGTAATTTTGGAGAAACCAGCTCGAATATGCTAGAATTAGAAAATACACAACTGGAAAAAATCTGCCACTTCCTTACAGAGCCCCTCCTCCGACACACACAAACGCGCACATGACCAATGAGGGCACAAGATAAGTTTGTGCACAGATGGAAGGCTGACAGGCAGGTAGGCCATCCAGTTATTTTAGCTGGGCTGGCTAAAATGATTGGTCGTGCTTTTTACAGCGCTACGGCTTCCACAGATTACATTTTTTATGTATTTATTGTCAAAGCATTTAATATATTCATTGCTATCGGGATGTTAAGAGCATTCCATGGAATATAACAAAAAGTGTTTCTGAAATAAATGTCATACCCCACCTTTAAGCTACAGATTAAACTTGACACCTGTGGTGGGGCAATGTTTTATCAATGATAATTATAGGAAATTGACAGTTTTATTTTTTTACCATAAAACGGGATATCAAGATGTACTCTGATTTTTAAACACAATGTTGGTGTGTTTTTTGTATGTATTCATGTAAGAAAGACATATTGTACCTGTTGATTGGATATGTGTTTAACAATTATGATAACTACCCAAACTCTACTAACTTGTAGTGGCCAGATGTATGCAAGCGTGGAAACATACTACCATCTGCAGACAAATGTCCCACATGCACAGTATAACAAGATGACGTATTCCAAAACCAAGCTCTTTTGTTTGATGCATTTGACTGAACAAGTCAATTTAAGGAATAAAAGGTTCATGTGATTGAAGCCGCTTAATGAATGTTTGACCAAGGATTGGGAAAATGAAAGTCAACATATCACTCTTGATGTAGACAACAATATTTCACCGATATGAACTGCTAAAATTATAATAGTAGCACTTATTTAATTTGATTACAATGTCATTATTTCACTATTTCAAATAAAAGCATGAGAATGTATACTGCTGGAAACATGACTTTAAAACACAAGCTTAAAATTCAATAAACAAAACCGATTGAGGAATGACTATTGGCACCCCATTCTGAGGGAAGTGGTACATTTGTTTTTTACAACCTTGCTAGTTCAAGGAGAAAGTGCTTGTACAATTCCAGGAATAGTGACAGTGTGATTTATTTGTCCATAAAAGACATGCCAGAATGAGCAGGAATACATCCCGGAAATGACAATGCAAGTGAAAGATGATAGAAACGTTTTGCAATCACTGTCATTTTTGGCCAAATGGGTTGGTTTTCATGTCGTAAACAAATCATGCAAGTGCAAACCATTTAAATATCAGTTTGTTGCACATTCAATATGTCATATTAGTCGACATCAGTCCCTGTAGAACGGAAGAATTACAGAAGAATGGACTGATCGTTGGGTAAATCACTTTGGGAGTGCGTTTGTGGTTATCAGAGACTGTTCAGCTGAGTGTTTTATTTAGAGAGAATTTTCTTTCAATGGGTATGTTGTTTGTAAAGATGTATGCTTATACCTGCATGTGTTGCTTGTTAAATCCATCATCAGGTGTCTTTTTAAGGTATTTGATATCTCTAGGAACTGGATTGTAACAACTCGGTACATTGTAACAAGATAATGTACATGCTCTCATATGAACAGCACCTGTCACTCAGATGTTCCCAGATACAAACAGTGTGGTTGGTTGAACCAATACAGATGTAACTAAAAACAATGTACTCAGCAAGTCTCTGCTTTGTTATAACTGTCATGTCAAGTCAGCACAAAATCTAGCTTCAATTTCCCCCTTGTGTAGTGAAGGTTGTTATTCCTACTAATGTTTGGGTGAGTTTCCCGGCCATTAGTCCTTTCACAAAGTTTCTACTGCCTTGTCAGCAGGCCTTCCTTCCCAATTACTGCCACTGCAGAGGTCCTAGATATGCACTCAGATTCAGCAATTAACGCTTTGCACCAGTGCTCTGGACAGTGACCCCCTGTGTAGTCTGATGGCTCCCTACTTCCTCTATTGCTTCAGAGTCTGTCTGGAGGGGACAAGGGATCTACTTTGAGCTTGACCATTACTTTAACAGTTTCTTTCCCCCATGGCCAGGGAATTCTAACCAGCAAGCATCACGCCTTAAAATATGACAGGTCATACATATTACAACGGTCGATGTAATATGGTTGTATTAAACCGTTTTATACGACAGTGTTCATTTTCTGTGTTTCTTTTTTCTTAAAGTTAAAGTTGCATGATTTTAGGTTAAAATGTGCTACAATGTGATTGTTCTGGTATAGCGGAGATGATTTTTAGGGATGAGAAGACACATGTCATCATGTCCAATAAGAAAGTAAAGTAAAGATAGAGGGTGGGGGCGGGCGTCACTCTTCGTCAATTATTCAGCCCCAGATCCATCATAATTTGAAACGGCGGTAGCCAGTGACAATCCTGATGGTTATGGAAATAGACATTGTCTTTGTGTAGCTATTTAAAGGTTGTTATGGAAGGCTGTTTATCAAGCCTCTTCACCCTCTGCTGAATTGGCAATGATTTAGAACGGTCGTCTTTGTTCGCTTACTCCTCGATAGAAGTATTTAAAAATTCAATTCGTTTCTAACTGAATCAGTCTCAATAGAGTATGTCTCAATACTTTGAACAATCCGAACACAGAACTATATACGAGTAGCTCTGCTGTGGCTGTCTAGATATCAATATTTTATTCAAGAGCTCCATTCTGCTCTCAGGCACACCGCATGCGCTACTTAATTGTATTCAAGAGCATCATTGTCCTCTACCCTGAGGAAGGTTAAGAGGTTTTTTTCTCTTTTGTTTTGTGCAATTTATTTTGTACCCCTGTTACCTAATATTAACATGGTGTATTTCTCCATGCTATTAACACAATTGACTATTGTCAACAACTCAGTATTTCAGATTATATTAAATATTTAGCTTTAATCTTTTTAATGATGTTTGTGATTTTCTCTGATGATTAATGTGCAGTTACTTTGTCTGATGGGTCCTGATTGCAAATAAATTACCGTATTAAAGAGATTTCTTTATGATAATGGTTTTTATATTTTTTTTTAATGACGAGTCATTCACATGCTGCAGGTTTAACCGTATAATTGAGATGTTTACGTTATAAAATGAAAATACTTCTTGTTTAAAATAAATAACAAACATCTTGTCCAAGGATATACCTTCTACATTGTATGAGCTTTATTGTTTCGCATTAACATAGCATTTAACTTTATGCCTTTAAGGCAATTTAGAAAACAGATCATAGGTATCTAACCAACAAACGTAAAACACAGCCCTGTGTCCCCAAATTATAGAGACTTCATAATGAACATCTGCCTCTGGTAAACACCTCATCAAAGGATGATTATATTGTACCTGATGAATTTATAAGTCCTTTGAATCATGCCTCATTACTTTTAGCGATGAAGGTGAAAGGCAGTTCTATAGTTTTGTTTTGTCTCCTGCTAGTCTGTGATTTTGCCAAGATGATCTTAAAGAAAGATTAATAGGGCTACAGATTAAGAAGATACATCCCTCTTGAACAGGAAGAAGAGGGC
The DNA here is from genome assembly GCF_949606895.1 of Notothenia rossii. Taxonomy (NCBI): domain Eukaryota; kingdom Metazoa; phylum Chordata; class Actinopteri; order Perciformes; family Nototheniidae; genus Notothenia; species Notothenia rossii. The sequence goes on from NC_136904.1 coordinate 76,875,677, forward strand.
TTTCATCTCGAGACACTGAGAAAGCTAAAACTGTACAGAAGGATCTGAAAAAAGAGCTACGGGCAGCCAAGGAGAAATACAGTAACAAGTTGGAGAGTCGTCTGGAAGCCAATAGCTCTCGAGAGGTGTGGGGAGGGGTGAGAAAAATCACAGGGTACAAACAATCAAGCACGGCTGTGCAAGGGACCCCTGAAGGTGCGAATGAGCTAAACCTGTTCTTCAACAGGTTTGACCATCCCATCTCCAGCTCAACAGGATATCAGGGGTTCCCAAACCCTGGCACCACTACTCCCCCTTCTTCTCCAAACACACCCAACACCACTCCAGGGGGGGCATCAGCTACTTCCAGCAGTTTCACACCCCTAATAATCACCACCGGACAATCGCGGCGCCTTACTCAGGTTGGTGTGTCCCGCACCGTCGTTGCTTTACGGCACATTTTCACACCATTTTCACACCTCCCGCGGCCGATTCAACATTCAACATGTTGAATCGGCCAAAGAAATCACTCTGATTGGCTGTTGCCTCTTTTGAATGACGAATACACACTACCGCTGCCTACTAGTAAGGACAGTTATTGCCACTCGTCGACTGAAGTCTTTGCGGTGTGTTCGTAGGCGGGCGGCGTAGGCGGGCGGCGTAGCCGACGCATGCGACGTAGCGGACATAAAGGCGGGACGCCTTTGGTACGCGTTCTTTGGTCTCAGGTTGGTGTGTAGCGGCCTTTAGGAATCAGCTCTCGAAGATCAACGTGAGGAAGGCAAGGGCGCCATACAACACCAACCCCGAGTGCTCAAGGCGTGTGCCGGTCAATTAGCAGGAGTTTTTCAGCACCTCTTCAAGCCCCGGCCACACGAGGACGCATACGGCTAAACGCATAGGATTAACGCAATCACAAAAAAGCTTCCGTCCACACGCAATATTCACCGGATAGTGTCTGTCCACACGAGACAGCTCTGTTTAGCTCCAACCGCTGGAGAAGCTGCAGTACATATGCAGGAGCCTGTACGTGGCGCTGTAACTTCCTCCACAAAAGCAGCGAAGAAGCATGGTTGTCATGGTTGCCCTTCTGTTTATTCTCCGCGGTGGGGGCCGAGGGAACCGGGCAGAGTTTTTCGCCAGTCAACGTGTATTAAAGTTTAAATCTTCCGGACAAAACTATAAAAGTGCCGGTCAAAGGTCTTCTTTGCTATTTATTGAGCTTTAAAACAAATGAATAACGAATCTATATAATATAATAATAAAATACAAGGAGCCTCTCTTTTTCCTCCCTCTCTTCGGACAGCCTCAGTGTCTGTCTCATGCAGCAGCTGACCCAGCAATGAGTGACCCGGCCGACAGTAACAAATAAACATATTTATAACTAGTTTAGGTAGTTTGAGAGGTAATTAAAATAGCTAAGGGCGATGATCTGACTTGAAGTGTGTGTTTTGCTCCGTTCACCGCTGCATCACAGCGGGAGGAGCTGCAGGTGAGCAGAGCTGCGTGTCTCCGTCCTGTCAGATTAGACTTCACTCACGTTTATGTCCATATCGAGAGAAAGATAAATAATCTGAATTCAGTGTGCAATTTACTTTGACGCGGGGGTGAGCAGCAGAGGTGAGCAGCAGAGGTGGGGAGAGGCGGGGCTATTGCGTCGTCATTATCAGAAAATGATCGTATAGGCAGTGCTTGAATTGGAATAAAAAAGGTGCCAGTACTCTAAATCAGCAACAAGTATTTGGCACAAAGTCATAGTATATCCTATAATGCTGGTGGGTTTGTCTCTTTACTGTATATTTTAGAAAGGCTCACTGTACTTAAACAAAATGACTCGGTGCATCTGAGATTAGAGGGGGTGCAGTGGTAAAGTGCTATTTTTATAAGTGGGGAGTGGACCTGACACCCTCTAGTCTAGGGGGGTCCGGGGGCATGCTCCCCCGGGAACATTTTTTTTTAAATATTGAAGGTAGATGCATCAATCTGGTGCACTTTGAGAGCAAAATGAAGAGATATATGGATACATCTCAACATCCATAATGAAACAACTGTAAACAGATTTACTTTTTCTTTATGGATATAAAAGAAAGTAAAGCTTGACTCCTACTGGCTGGTTAAATGACTCCTCGTCCCTGAGGCCACTACCAGAATTTTGTGCCATTTTGCTGGATTTATTTGTCAATGGCGTTGCTGCACAAAGTGATAGCCCTCTAGTTTAAATCTACTACCCAAAAAGAAACATATGGAGATGGGTTACTATTTAAAAAAAAATTGCAAATCTATTTGGGAACAGTGGGGCCGGGCCTCAAATCCTATAGGGTGGTCCGGGGGCATGCTCCCCCGGTAAGATTTTTTTTAAAATGTTGGAGTTAAATGCATCGATCTGCTGCAGTTTGAGGGGGAAATAAAGAGACTACACCCATATGAAACAAAAATGTATACATTTAAATAATCATAAAATCATAAGTACATGGCCATAACCAATAACATACAATATCCAATATGAAAAAACATTGAAACTTGTTTATTTATTTGTTTTTGGTTCATTTATAGTTGTGAGTGTGTCTGGGCTCCTGAATCGGCCTCTCCTGTCTCCCTCCTCTCCCCCTGATCCTCTTTGAGGCAACAGCAAAGACTAGTTTTAGCTCTCAACAAGTTTATCTTACCTTTTTTCACCTAGTTAACATTTTGTTTGTATTATTCATGCATATTTTACTAATCACTACCCCCTCAAATGGAAATATGTGTTTACATAAATGGTGACCGAACCGTTTGAGACCCACTGAGATAACTTAAACTAAGTTAACTATCTAAAGACTCAGAGAGTAATTTACCTCACCAGAGCTGTAGTTTTCAGCCTCTCAGTCTGACAGCAAAGGACTCTCCCTCCACCTTGTTGTTGAAAAAGCTCCTTATATCCGTTAGCGCAGCTAGCTAGCACCAGATGCTAACAACAATACACGTAACCGGTGCGCGCGCTTTCTCGCTCGCTCGCGCCACACATACACCAACACACACCCTCCCGAGCTTGAATGACACATTGAGACCAATCGAGGGCATTAGTATGATCTGTATGAAAGTGGCAATGTCGGCAGGCCACGTCATGTAGACAGCCAGTCACCCTCTGTGAGGCAGAGTCAGACCCACATTTGCGCTGCGTTGCGTTTACAATATATACGTATATTGCCGGTACTCAGTAAGAAGTGCCGGTACCACATGGGTAAAAATCAGAAGTGCCGGTACTGCGTACCGGTGAGTACCGGCCCAATTCAAGCACTGCGTATAGGGCATACACACGGAGCCGTTGGACCCCCCAGAGCCTTGCGTATGCCGTGCTATCCACCTTGGGACCCGTTATCGTTTCAGTCTCTCCTTGAAGCTGATGAAGGTGCCGGACATCTGGAAGTCCTCCTGCATTGTCCCCGTGCCCAAATATACATGCCTCAGCACTCCAGCAGACTACACGCCTGTTGCTCTGACTTCACACGTCATGAAGATCTTTGAGAGACTGATTCTGCAGCACCTCAAACCCCTCGTGTGTGTCTCCATGGACCCTCTACAGTTTGCCTACCAGGAAAACATTGGTTTAAAGGATGCTATCATCTACATGCTCCACAAAGCCTACACACAGCTGGAGAAGCCGCACAGCTCACTAAGAATTCTGTTCTTCGACTTCTCCAGCGCCTTCAACACGATCCAGCAACACCTGCTAGCTGAGAAGCTGTCAGTGATGCAGGTGGATCACAGCATGGTGGCCTGGATCACAGACTACCTCACCAGCAGACCTCAGTATGTCAGACTACAGGGCAGCATGTCTGATGTGCTGCTGAGCAACACCAGAGCCCCCAAGGAACTGTGTTGTCACCATTTTTGTTCACCCTCTACACCTCCGACTTCCGCTTCAACTCCGGCTCATGCCACCTACCGAAGTTCTCTGACGACTCCTCCATTGTCAGCTGCATCACAGATGACAATAAGCAGGAGTACAGGGCCCTGGTTGAGAACTTCGTAGGCTGGTAATATCAATTGAGATTGAGATATTTGTGAAGGAATTTGTAAAGCATAGCGAGCGTTGGGTCGGGTTGCTGAATAAGAGACATTTACTGGCAGGCAGGCAGGCAATAATCCTGTGGCTCAGGGAGAAAAGGTTGAAGATTAACCTAAAAAATAAACAGCTGATAACTAGAAAAACTATTTAAGAAGCCAGGGACGTGAGCTAACATTATGGTTGAAACAATGATCAGACGAGGTAACCTAATTTAGGCAAAAGTGTATCCCCTATGTAGAAGGTAAACTTAGGTTTGGACGTTTGGACCAACGTTACCCAATTTTATTTTACCACCTTGCAATGAGATTTGAACAAGGTGCTCCGTGAAAATTAAGTGAGCTTTGTTTTCAATATTGCATGAAAATAATAATATATCATCCTTTATACGATGTTTATTTGAAACCCTATGCGACTTTGTAGGAGTTGAGATTTTTTTATAATTCACTTTGCTCGGCTCTTAGCACAAATATTTAATGTTCCAGGAGCTGAAAACATCCATCTGTTAGAGTGGGTTTGATGTTTGTTGTTCTCATAACAAGTTATACAAATATGCAAATTGTTTATTACATTCTGGAGCTCTCAAAAAGGTTTTTATTTCAGACTTGTGGCTTGGAAAAAATCGAAATGTTGTATCTTGTTCATACATTGATTGTTGTGTGAAGAATGCATGCAACATGAAAATAGCAAAAGTGCTGAAAAACATTTACCATTTAGTTTTTTTCTTGACCCTCAATATTTCACTGAAGGACAGAATATGTCTTACATTGGGGCTTTGTGCAAAATGGCTTATTTTTCCAAATGTATGTGCCCAGTCAATGCAGGTTAGTCTTCTGTTCAAACTCAATTGGAGGCAACATCATTAAGCCTGGTAACTACATACAGAATAAAGTCTGGCATCAATCATTTATTCATGCTCCTATTCCTGAGAAACACATCACATGAGCTGGGGTGGAAAAATATTCTGAATGTACCGAGAGGATGGTGACAAGCAGGATAAGTTTGCTTCAAATAGAGTGTGGTCTCATAGGAATGGCGCCTGGGGCCATGGCATCCATCTGACCATAGATAAATTGCTCTGGCATATACTATACTAAAGCATTACAACAGACCAATGCTTCATCCAATCTAGCTCTATGTGCTGGAAATCTGAGTTGGTGGGTGCCCAAGGAATGAAAGAATATGGATTTCTATGTTTATTTGTCTAAAATGCTTCTTTATCCAACATGGATTTGCTTGTTTTGGTTTCATGCAGTGTAGATGCACACAGTACACGCTCAATACACTCTCTGATGGAAAACGCTGGCAGGAGACGCAGTGTTCTGTTAGTCAAAACATTGATTTAGTCAATCTCTGCTATACCTTGTTGGTCAAATTCATTTGTCAGTCTCCTGCTTTCTTTCAGAGAACATTGCTTGCTAACTGGGGAGGACAGTTTGAAGCTGATCTGAGAGTGTTCCCAGCAAGGCCCACATAAAGAAATGTAAGTTCTGGACCATCAGGTTGCATCGATGCATGTAGGAGCCCCTCTGACAGTTAGTCCCCTCGGCTGTGGAGCTCAGTTCCTTTGTTGTGTGTGTGTGTGTGTGTGTGTGTGTGTGTGTGTGTGTGTGTGTGTGTGTGTGTGTGTGTGTGTGTGTGTGTGTGTGTGTGTGTGTGTGTGTGTGTGTGTGTGTGTGTGTGTGTGTGTGTGTGTGTGTGTGTGTGTGTGTGATGCTATTTATGGGATTTCACACATGCAAGCCTTAACTGGAGCGCAGAAAACATAAACCCTGCACAATTGTGGCTCCAGTGAGAGCTTTGTGTTAAATTCTTTATCAAGATAAAAAACTCCTGACCTTGTGTAATGCAACAATGTGAACACTGGAATAAGCAAGTATGTGTAACCAAATCCATGCAGTTTAACGTGTGCGTACATTTCAAGGGACATAGAGCCTGATACTCCTGAATAAAGCAAACTATCATAGCCGATTACGTTTGCTTTGTTGAACCATTATATTTTGTTTAACCTTCTCTATTAGAATAGAAACACAAACCATTGCTTCACAAACAGCAATTGTTTGCAAACTGGACACAACAGCAGCAATACAAAAACACTGTGTCAACTTACTGTACCAATAATGCCCAAGCTAAGCTTTATCCTTCAATTAAATGGTGTGGTGGTGGGAAGTAAACAGAACAGTGAGGAAAAGGGGAGAGAAGTTTCAGGAGCTAGTGTGACTGAGTTGCCAGCTAGCAAGCAGTGGTTAGCTTTCCAGATAAATAAACAAATGTCATTTTGATGTCTTTAATTTTTAACCAAACTGATTTAAATAGTGTCTTTGCTAAATAACTGTGAACACTGTTTTGTTCTGGGCACAAATAATGCCACCTTTCTCACACATTAGGTTCAGGGATATAAGGGTCTGTGTACTTTTTGTCAGTTTGATTTTCCATTTAAACCAAAAGCCAAAAAACGGAAATACCAGCCTTTTTCCGTTTTTTCATTTTTTATTTAAAACGAAAAAACGGAAAACCAAAGCCTTTTTCCCGTTTTTATTGTCTGAATCAAAGATCTGTACTAAACATGTATTCTATCACTGTATTATATAAGTAATCTTGTTAGTAACCCACTGTATGGCAGGTGGAGGGGCAGTGATATTACAGGTGGAGGAGCAAAACTGCAAGACTGCAAACTCACAAGACAGAGAAATCAAAGTTTGTTCTCCAGAGAAGAGGTTGATTTCACTTCAATTTTTTATTTCATATTTTCTAAAGATGTGGAAATGGAGAAAAAAAAAACTTGAGAGCTGTAACCAAGACAACTGTAACAACATGAGTAGAGAGCCACCAAGGTTTTTCAAGTCCCACTCTTACTCCATTTTGCCAACCCAAACTTCCAGGTACATTACGGGACACCTTGCTTGTTTTTGTTGTTTGCGCTCCTCTGGCTGGGTGCTGGCCGGTGGAGGGCAGTGATGTTGGCAGGTGGAGGGGCAGTGATGTTACGGGTGGAGGGGCAGTGATGTTAGCTGGGTGCTGGCAGGTGGAAGAGCAATGTTTAGTCCAAATATTTCCATTGCAACGACTAATGGAAATGATTGCAGCTATGGATCTGTTTGGGGGTTGCTGGATGTGGTAGCTTGGCTGCTGTTGTTCCTTTTCACCTTTTTGGATTGGCTCTTGCTTCCAAAATGGCCATCTTTTAATTAATTTTTTTTCTGTCATTTCTGATTTGTTTGGCCTCAATTCTCAGCGTCAGCCGTATGAATCTTTTTACGAGTTTTTGTTGTACTCCACAGCATGACGGAAGCCTGCTGGAGAGGGCCTGAGCTTCTTTCTCCAAGACACCCACTGCGTTGGGGAGCTGCATGAGGGAGGAACCAGTCTTGGTCCTAAATAGTTCCTCAATTTGGTGAATGAAGTCAAAGGCTTTTTGGGAGGGACGACAAAGAGCACCTGCCTTGAAGTCTTTCAAGTCCACTAACAAGCTGTTGTCACCAAAAGGACTCTCATCATGGTGCTCTGTTGCAATTGTGCATTTTTCACAGATGCTGGCAAACTTGATGATTTTGTGGACGATGTAGCCTGCAAGATGGAAGAGAATACATTTCTCAGTTTTTGTTAGGTCAGGTGCAGCTGCTCTGTTCACCGCCATCAGCTGTTCCACTCTGACTGATGGACTGATTTTTGGCTCCTCTGTGTCCAGGAAGTCTGCCAAAAAGCTACTGTGGTCTTCCTGGTAGCTCCAAGAGCTGATGGTGGTGAGGAACTGCCCCACAGATATGATTCTCAGTGCATGATGGAATTCCACTGGAGTTGGGACAGGATTTTTAGACCTCACACAGCTGAATGTATTTTCAAGGCAGTCTTGTGTGAACCTTGACGTTAACACAAACCTGTATCCTTGTGTAAGCATCTCCTCTTTTATGGCCAAAATTGATGTTGTTGCTATTATCACCCCTGTTTGAACAGGCTTCCAACCTCCCTTTTGACCTAACTTTATCCCACGAAACAGATGGACGATGTTCTGGAGGACGGTGATGGCCTTTTGGTACTCCTCCATCTTGAGCCTGCTCAGGGCTGTAATTGGATGGCGAGATGACATGAGATCAAACCAACGATCAACCTGCTCCAGGAACCACGCTGTCGTCAGGTAGGACAGAGGGCGGTTTTCTTGCTGCACCATGTATTTCAGCCCAGCACTTGTAGCCTTACTGAACACATTTAGAGCAAGACCAACCTTCATCTTATCAAAGTGACTTGGCTCGATGGCTGCAGCTGAAAGATGGGGAGTTATTTTTAAGGCCATCCCTTCCTGAAAGGTCAATAAGTCCTTAATGGGGACCTCAGGAATTATGAAGACCTGCCCACGGACAAGGGCCCTTTTTAAAAATTTTACCAGATGTGGGACATCGGGCATGAAATAAAGCTGCCTGTCTGGTTTTGCTTGATGTGGCATCGATGTTTTATTTTGGTCTAACCCAAAGGATTTCCACATGGCTCGGTTAGGGCTACCCATGTCGGTGGTGACATCAGGCACATATAGCCCTATGGATGCTGCCCTCTGTATTATATCAATAATGATTGGCCTTTACTCTGTTCCATTGGTAAAATTGCCAGTGTAATGATATGCCACTACTTTCTTCCACCGGGTTGTGTTTCCAGCCAACATAAACACACAAGCATGTGTTGCCACCCCTGTGTGACCTGGTAAAGTCACATCAGCGTACAGTTTGCCTGTAATGTTGTCTAACTCCACACTTGGTGTGATTGCCATTTAATCCAAAGTCAACACACACTCCCTTTCAAGGTCTGTCAATCTATCTGCCTTCAATTTTAGGAAATCAAAGACCTCTGTCAACACACCAGGCACGAAGATGGTGGGTATAGCCTCTGCTCTCAGCCTAGTCTTGCCCTTTTTTCTCTTGACAAACTGGTCTGCATCAAAATGTGCCTGCGGAGTGACTTGAGGTTACTTTACACACAGAACAACTCAGTTTTGTCTGCCCACATACTCCATAGTGGTTGAATACACAGTATTAGGAAACACTTTATATTTACTGGACATGTTATACTCATTACATACTGTATATAAAATATGACCAAGAATGTGAGACCACTTTATAGAAATTCATATCACATCTGTTTCTGATGCCATTTGTCATACTTTGTTAAACTCACAAATAATAAAGTTCCAAAACTTCAGTTGGGAACAAAGACCACACCTTATCTCCCCAAGGCAATTTCCCATCCAATAGGTGTGCTATATAGGTTTGTATAACCCTTTCTCCTGTCTGTTACTCCCTCTTTCAGAACAAGAACCAGAGGGGGATTCAATGGAGCCTGAATACCTGCACTGAGACCCTCACCATGCACCCTGAGTCTCAACTCTCAGTGTTTTTCAAGCCTTTCCGTTTTTTTGTATTAAGCAAAACATTAAGCTTTCCCAATGGTGTGGTTTTCGTTTTGTGAAAAAGTGCAAATGCAGTGTTTGTGTATAATTACCTCACATATTTTTTTGCTGTTGGTCGTGAAATTGCTCCTGCTGACTTGAGCCAGCCATTTTTTCCTCCACTCTGTGTCAGTGGGGAAGCCGTACATTCGTACTCCTTTCTCTGAGCGATTTGAGCATCCCCAGGCAGCACAGCAAACCATGGAAGCGACTAGGAGGCAGCACAGCAAACCAGGACAACACGGAGGAAAAGGCACAGACAAACTGCATGATATGCTATTCAATTTTTATTGAATTCCATGTATTTGCAATGGATGTTCCTAAAACAACACATTTAACATCGTCATCATCATCATCATCATGCTGCTGCTGCTAGTCCTTTGATAGTCACCTGTCGGTCTCCTGTCCTTTCTGAAAGCCATAAAGATGACATTAGTCATTTAGATAACTTGTGTCCTCAATTACCATGGGATTACTGAAACTACCATGAATTTAAGAAAATGGTAGAAATTAATCTAATCTGAATTTTGAAGCATTCCTTTAGAACCCCTCCCTCTAAATAATAATAATAATAATAATAGATTTAATTTGTTAGTGCTTTTACAGGTGCTCAAAGACGCTTTACAGATAATAGTGAAGAGAAAAGAAAAGAAAAGAAAGGAACAACAAATAAATATATAGTTAAAGTTAAAGTCAAATAATACAAAAACAATCACACATTAAAAGCCAGATTGAAGAGGTGAGTTTTTGTGAGTTTTTTGAAGGTGGTGAGGTCGGTGCAGTCTCTGATGGGTTGTGGGAGTGAGTTCCAGAGGGAGGGGGCAGCGACGGAGAAGGCTCTGTCCCCCCAGGTCCGGTGATTGGTGCGGGTGGGGATGGATAGGAGGTTGGCTTCTGATGAGCGGAGGCAGCGGGAAGGGGTGTGGCGGTGCAGCAGGTCTGTGAGGTAGGGGGGGGCCTGGTTGTTGAGGGCTTTGTAAGTAATGAGGAGGACTTTGAAGTGGATTCTTTGACGGACGGGGAGCCAGTGGAGGTTCTGGAGGATGGGAGTGATGTGGTCTCGGGAGCGGGTGTGGGTGAGGAGGCGGGCAGCAGAGTTCTGGATATGTTGGAGTTTATTGAGGAGGTTGGATGGTATGCCGTAGAGGATGCTATTGCAGTAGTCGAGTCGTGAAGTAATGAATGCATGAATCAGGGTTTCAGCAGCAGAGGAGGAGAGTGATGGGTGGAGACGGGCAATGTTTTTGAGGTGGAAAAATGCGGTCCTGGTGATGTGATTTATGTGGTGGTTGAATTTGAGCTGACTGTCGAAAATGACTCCGAGGTTGCGGATGTGAGGGGGGGGGGAGATGGAGTGTGGCTGTCAATGGTGAAGTTGAAATTCTGGATGTCTTTGATACGGGATGGGGGCCCGATGATGATGATGTCTGATTTGGCACTGTTCAGTTGGAGATAGTTTGTTTGCATCCATGCTTTTATTTCTGAGAGACAGTTGGTGAGAGTGGACTGTGTTGTGGGGGTGATGGTTTTTGTTGAGATATAAAGTTGGATGTCATCGGCGTAGCAGTGAAATTGAAGGTTGTGGCGACAAATTATTTTGCCAAGGGGGAGCATGTAGAGGATGAAGAGGAGGGGGCCAAGCACCAAACCCTGGGGGACGCCTTGGGACAGAGGAGCAGTGGAGGAGGTGCAGTTGTTGATGTTGATAAACTGATGTCTGTCGGTGAGGTAGGATTTCAGCCAGGAGAGTGCAGTGTCAGTGATGTTGAGTGATGATTCGAGGAGGGACAGCAGGATGGTGTGGTTGATGGTGTCGAATGCTGCGGTGAGGTCGAGGAGGATGAGGATGTTCAGGTTGCCGGAGTCAGAGCAGAGGAGGAGGTCGTTTGTGATTTTCAGAAGAGCTGTTTCTGTGCTGTGTTTTGATCGGAAACCGGATTGAAATGGCTCAAAGAGGTCATTGGAGCTGAGGTGGGATTTTAGTTGTGAGGCAATGACACGTTCAAGTATTTTTGACAGAAAGGGGAGATTTGAGATGGGCCGGAAGTTGGACATGATGTCAGGTGTGAGTCCAGGTCTTTTGAGAATGGGTGTGACAGCAGCCAGTTTGAGAGAGTGGGGAACTGATCCAGATCTGAGGGAGGAGTTAATGATGGTGGCGATGAGCTGGGAGATGGCAGGGAGGCTCTCTTTAACACATTTGGAGGGCATTGGGTCAAGTGTGCAGGTGGAGTTAATTCCAGTCATGAAGTGGGACAGTTGCATGGGGGTCACAGGGGAGAAGTGGGACAGGGGCTGTGAGGTGAAGGGGGGGGAGCCAGGAGGGGAGGTGGGGGGTGCTGATGAGGGTGTCAGATTGCTTTAAATGTTGCTGATTTTGGTTTGGAAAAACGAAAGGAAGGAGTTGCACTGTTCGGTGGTGAAGGACGAGGTGGCGTTGTCACAGGGTTTGAAAAGTTTGCTGATGGTGGAGAACAGACGCTTGGGGTTGCTGGAGCCAGACTGAATGAGTTTTGAGTAGTAATTAGACCGGGCTGCTTTGAGTGCGTTACTGTACTGCTGGAGATAGTCTTTGTAGATTTGAAGATGGACTGTTAGTGTGGTTTTCTTGCGTTGGCGTTCAAGTTGACGTATATATATATAAATATATCAATAAACATTAGAAAGTGATGCTCCTGACTACCATACAAGTTTAAGAAGATAATATTGGTTTTAAAGAATTCAAAGCTATAAACAGCAACAGGCTCTTTAACCAAGGCACTGTTAGCCTAACATGTAAACTAGTTGTTCACACTGATCCTAATATTATTACTTAATATTAGCAAATTCTATTTTTTTTTTTTAAAGATATTGATGTAAATACATACACATATCGATTTGTTGTATAAATATTGCAAATCAAAACCTTTATTCACTAATAATTACCAAAAATCGTAGTTCCATCTCCTGTTATCAATGCATTCACATTGCCCGCCATGAACTTCCGGGGATCGATCCTCGTCTACATGAACCACGTGACGATAACCGTTTTTGGACTTCCGTTGTCGTAACTCTTCTATCTATATAGCGCTGGATAGTCTGACATGGATTCATTCCATTTCAAAGAGCTTGGCATAACCTTGGCGCACTGCCACTCCGACATCCAATCACAGAGCTTGAGGACTAATCACGGGGTTTGTCAAGCAATGCAGATGTTGTAGTCCCAAACGATAGCTGAGGATTATGGGTAGTGTAGTGTCTTCGGTCATCCTAAACTCAGAAAAAACTATTTGTTTCTCCGAATCGAAGGTTAAAAACACAAAAGTATTGTACAAAATTTAAACCAATCCTTGTTGTGTAATTAATAAGGGTAAACTGATGTTTTTTTGTGGAAGAGTAATGCAGATATCACTGTGTAATCATTTGACAGTGAGGGGAATACTTCAAGACCGAAAACTGTTTTCACCCCGTGAGGGTTGACGCCAACTTTACATGGACGCTGCGGAAAGACGTAGTACAGTCTATACACGTTCTCCTGGCGAGACCTCAAATCATCTTCGTAATATCTATCAAACTATAGATCCTATACGTCCACTGGACGTGAATTCTAAAAGTACAATATACACTTCTCACTAGAAATCAAATCAAAAAGCATTTTAATGGCCAAACTATCCTACAATTTAGGATTTTCCAGAGAGGGTTATTAGTGAATATACGTCCCTTGACTACATGTCAAGCTGCTGAACAATCAACCTATTTGGTCGTTTTTTGGAGGAGGACAGGCTGGTATATTGTTTGTAAGAACAGAGGGAGCAAGTATCTCTGTCTCATGCCCTTGAGTAACCTGAATCGTGCTGACATAATGTAAACCCATTTTCTTTATTGCTTTTTACTTCTTCTTTCTGATGTTCATTCTCTTTGAAGAAGGGTGTAGAGCTGCAATCTATAAATGACTCTCCAAAACCGAGCTTTCATCAGGTTATTAATACAAATGCGCGAGGTTGGTGGCGTATTCTCCAGTTCAATGGTTATTTGTTGTAAATACTTTTCTAGTTCATTATCCTTCCTTTTCTTGTTGGATACGTTAGATTTTATTTTACTTCTGGGTACTGCGTTTCCTCTTTCACAGGGCAGCACAGGTGAGCTTCCTGGGGAATCATTTCCATGAAGGATGCTGCCTCTTCATGAAAGCATAACACTCTGAATGTTCCAGCATAGGACGGTGATCACTGTTTGTATCAGATGGATATCTGTCATTGGTGGTATGGTTAAATAACTGGTAAGAAATAAAACAGTTTGGATGTTATATGCATCATGCGTCACCAATGCAAAACCATTTATATAGTGTGTTATCGTATTTGTGCGCTTTGGAACATGGGTTACCTGTTTCATTTGATTTGTCCCTGAATAAAAATAAAAATAAAATAGGAGTTAAATATATTCAACCATTACAGTGATATATACTGTTATATAAAGTTCAGTTGGTTGGTAGATGTCTAAGTACTGTTTAATGTGACATTTGAAATGTAATATCGCTCTTCTGGGTGTGTGTGGTGAAAGGTGTGAAGGATGACCTTTCTGCCTTGAGTTATCAAAACAGGAACGGATGGGGAAATTGTTGGTTACATATGGACATGTGGTTATTTTGTATGTAATTGTCCTCCACTATAGAGAAAAAAGCACAGGGATTTCATCGGTGTGTCTAATATTTCTGCCTTGCAGCACGAAGACGAGGATGGGGACAACATTGTGTCTTGTTTGAGGCAGGGGGGAGACCACATTACTATGATTGAAGATGCGCTTAAAGGAAATGAGAAGAGCTAATTTGAATGTCCTTGATTTATGACGGTATGTTACAGAGCTACTGCAAATTTATTACTCTTAATCCAAGCTATTGCGCAACTGTGCTTGAGGTACATCTTGACTATACCCCTTATCATACAATTATGCCGACACACCCCTGTGAGCCAACACAGTTTCTGTCTCAATTATGCCATGTAGCAACAACAGATATTAACTACTTACAATCCCCTATATGCACTATAATGGGATTTAGAGCCAGTCTGGTAACTCTGCGGGTCCAGACCGATGATACTGTCAAGGTACAGCAATCTCCCCCAGTATTACCAAGCTGACGTCTCGATCATGAATGCCTTAATAACAACAAAACGTTCATGTATTGTGAATTGTTGGAGTTTTGTTGTTTTTTTACACAAAACATTTTGTGGAGCAGGGTTTTGTACATGATCTGTTTGGTTTTGACTGGGGAAAATCTATCTGAGCGGTGATGTTGAAACTGCATGGTCTTGTTTTTATCTTGGTTGTATGGAAACTATTGATAGACATGCACCCCTGCGTAAATTTACAGTGAAGGCACGAGACAATCATTGGTTTCTGCTGAATTGTCTAGTCTCCTACATGAGAGAAACAAGGCCTGGACCAAGGCTAGGCAATCAGGCTCAGAGGTGGAATGGCTTCGTTTTAGGCAGCTAAGAAATAGCTTCACATCTCAAATCAAAAGTGCTAAGTCTAAGTATTATTATTTTTGGAAAGCCATTAAATCGATATCCACCGGAGAAATCCGTAATGAGCTACCTCCTTGTCTTACCACAGCATCTGGCACTATATCGGACAGGGCTACTATGTTAAATTGTTTTAATGAGCATTTTGTGTCCTTTGGCTCTCTGTTTGATTCTGTTTCTAACTCTGCTTATGTGAACACCATAGTATGTGACTCTGAACAATGTGGTTTGGAAAACCCCTTCAGTTTTGTTCCTTTTACTGTTGATGTAGTTCATGAAGCCTGAACCAAGTTCGATCCTAAGAAACCAGCTGGTCCAGACAACGTAGAACCTTTCTTTTTAAAGATAGCGGCAGATTTTATTGCACCACCTCTTACTTCTCTTTTTAACCTGTCCCTCAGAACAAAGACAATTCTAAAAGTATGGAAGTCAGCTTATGTCCTGCCTTTACTAAAAGGAGGGGAGGCCACTTTATTAAATAATTATAGGCCCACCTCTAAATTGTCAGTTCTGGCTAAGGTTCTGGAAAGCCTAGTGAGTGAACAGGTAAAGGAGTTTTTATGTAAAAATGACATCCTATTTAAACATCAGTCCGGTTTCAGAAAGCAACATAGCACCATAACTGCGACAATGAAAGTGGTGAATGATATTGCGGGTATCTTAGCCTTAATGCCCGAGCCTGTTTTTCAGGCCTCAGGCTCGAAAATGACATTCCCAGAACAAATGACTATAACTTCACTTCTAAAAGGGGTAAATTAATAATCTTTTTTCTCAAAGCAATGATAAACCTGTGAGTTGGATGTAGAAAAGTCAGAATCAATATAGATCTTTTTAATTTTAAAGTCAATTTAGATTGAACATAGTAAAACGGGGCGATTCTATTTGAACCGCTGCCGACAGGGGGCGAAAGAGACGAGTGAGCGATACAGGGAGAGAAACACAGAAGAGACGAGAGAGCGGCAGATAGAAGCGGAGAGTAAAGTGAGTGAAGAGAATGAGAAGCAGAGAGGAGAGTGAACAGGCGTGTTAGCGGCAGACAGGGAGAGACAAATAATTACACATGGTGCTCTCCAAGAAGAGGAAAGTGGACAGTGAGAACAGAGCTTTTAACCCTGAGTGGACGTACTCATTCATGTTCATCCTGCCCACTGGGAGCACAGAACCAGTGTGTCTCATTTGTTCAGAGACCGTGGCGCTCATTAAAAGTGCCAAAACGTCACTATGAGACAAAACACAAAGTGTTTGACCAAACATTCCCTCTCAAGTCAGAACTGAGGTCACAAAAAAGAAGCAGTCTCAGAGCCCAATATGATCAGTCCACCAGGATCCAAATTAAAACTAAATATCGTTCCAGGCTAACCAATGAGCACCTGCATGTATGTGAATGGCCCTGACACCATTTCAGCCCAGATTTAAACTCCTGGCAGGACAAGCTCGAGCTTAATTCGCGCACTGAACAAAAAAAAGTGAGTGAGGGACATCAATATAAGAGGGAAAGAAAGAGAAACTTTAAAACTGTTCAATTGTTATGATGTGTAAAGACTGATATTGTTCTATTATCATCTGAAACTGTTAAGTGATGATGTGAAATGGTTAACAAAGAAAAAGGGAAACTCAAGCTGCTGCTACACTTTATTTTATTTATCTAAAATTAAGCACCTTTAAGATGCGCATATTTTCAAAAGCTATTTTCTCTATTTTATTTTTAAATGCAGCCCGAGAGGAACATTACACATATCCACAGTATTTTATTGTATATATGTATAGTTCAATGTTAATTGACAATAAATATTGTTGTTTATGAATTGTACTTTCTTTATTTGATTTGCAGTCAGTTGTTGATTACATGCAGACGTTGATAAAGCTACAGGCTAATTCAATATATATCAAATTAATTCATAAAGTAAGTTAGACATTTTGATGTTCCGGACCTTTGCATGGGGATATTTTCTCTAACTGGACGTCGTTGAATTTTTGTTGAATACCCCTGATCTACATCAACAGCTTAGGTCAAAATGTGGATGGAGCAACTTTACATTTGTATGCGGACGATACCGTGATGTATTGTGGAGGTCCCTCCATTAAGGAGGCTGCTGTTAAATTGCAGGGTGTTTTAATATTATTCAGACTCAGCTCTCTAAACTAAACTAAGGTAATGCTATTTTCAAAAGATAAAAAGACACCAGAGACCACTTCGGATATTGTTACTGCGCAAGGAAAAGTACTTGAAGTGGTTGCCTGTTATAAATACCTTGGTATCTGGCTTGATGATTGCCTCTCTTTTAAACTTCAGATCGATAATCTGCTTGAAAAGCTGAGGTTGAAGCTAGGTTTCTTTTTCAGAAACAAGTCCTGTTTCTCACTTGAGGCCAGAAAAAGGCTAGTCTCTGTGACCTTTTTACCTGTGCTGGACAGCCTGTCCTCATACAAAAAACGAGCATATAGGCCGATTGTTCAAGCCCTTATTACGACCCAGAGACACGTTTTTGAAGTGTATGTTGTTTCTTACACGACCACTAGAGGTGCTCTAGTGGTCGTGTAAGAAACAGCATGCTTGATTGCAAACCAGAGGTGTGGACTCGAGTCACATGACTTGGACTCGAGTCAGAATCGAGTCTCCAATTTGATGACTTGAGACTCGACTTGACTAAATCACAAAACACTTGCGACTCGACTTGGACTTGAACACCAATGACTCGGGACTTGAGTTGGACTTGAGCCTTCTGACTTGAGATGACTTGATCATTTAATTCAGAGGTCTCCCACACGCCGATCGCGAGATCGGCTAGAAGAGCAGACTCCCGTCGGGGAGAGCAGAATCTTCAGCCACTCCTACTCTTCCTGAGAATCCTTGCAGGAAGGGGCGGGTCTTTATTTAGCTGGGCCACCATGCGGCCAATCATATGCGAGGACACACTAGGATCAAACCATTATCTGAAAGAAGCGTGGGGGGCACAGCAGGTGTAGTGGTACAGGCCAGCTGCACAGAGCGACAGGGAGACGAGGAGACGAATTTAAATGCAAGCGCGTCGGAAAAAGTCAAGAAATTAGCGAAAACTGAAAAAAGA
Organism: Notothenia rossii; assembly: GCF_949606895.1. Classification (NCBI taxonomy): domain Eukaryota; kingdom Metazoa; phylum Chordata; class Actinopteri; order Perciformes; family Nototheniidae; genus Notothenia; species Notothenia rossii. The sequence continues at coordinate 76,893,704 of NC_136904.1, forward strand.
AGCAGCATCTGGCTGCATTTCAATGATATTGGAGAAAGCAAAGCTGAGTGGAGGATTGGTAAAATGAAACTAACCTTCAGAGCAGGGTTTTTTTTTTCTGGTCCACTCAGGATTTATTGTCAGAGGTGGGAGAATTTCAGATCTTGTACTTGAGTAAAAGTACCAGAGTTTAGGAATATTCGGTTACAATAAAAAGTCCTGCATTCAAAATGTTACAAGTAAAAGTACAAAAGTATTAGCATCAAAATATACTTAAAATGTAAGTACCACCTGCAGAGGGATCTAGATGCTGGTGTTCTTTTCCCCATAGAGACCGCCTCGCTGCACATTATCCCTTGCATAAAGATAGATTGTGGGTCCCTTATAACATGTTGTACACAGTGGAAATAAACATTCTGGTTACCTCAATATCAGGGATCTTATACATTAAACTCCTACTGAATCAAACCGTCACGGTAGCCTTACCTTACTGATCCCTCTTAAAATAGAAAATAGCACGTTACTTTACCAGCAGAGAAAATAGATTATTAAATTATTAATGTGACTAATAAAGAGCGGTTTGATTATTAAAGGTCCCATGTCATGCTTTTCCGGTTATTACCCGTCCCCTTGTGTGTTATGAAGGTTTTTATGCATGTAAACGGTCTGCAGAGTCAAAACCCTCAAAGTACACCCTGTAGCGAGTAAAACTCTAACACAGAAAATACCTCCCCAAAACGCCTCGTTGGAGATACGTCACTGTCCATTGATTCTTCCGGGTGCCGCATGATGTCATGCGTTACCCGGAACCAAATGGACCAATCCGTGGAGCCGTTACGTTACTTCCGCGGAGCCGTTACGTTAAGCCCCCGCTAATTGGTCCAAATTGACCAATCCACGGATTTCCTCACACACACACTCAGTGCAGGCAGCTCTGCTGATCTCTCCTCCCTCGCTGCAGGCTGATAACAGACAGCTGGGATCGCGGCGAAATTCTCTCTGCAGACCCATTCTCACAGCGTTTATCAACCTTTTTCTTACTCAATATCAAGCCACACTTATTGTTTTTACTTCGGCTGTGACTTTGTGTGTGCTCAGGCTGAGTTTGGCTGTGTTTCGCTGTCACTAAACAAGGAAACCACACCTCCGGAGCTCAGCACGATTCACAACGTCCTGATCAATCAGAGCACACTGTGCTCACAGGGATTGTGGGGGCTGGAGCTATTGGAGCTACAACGAGCCGTTAAAGGCAGAGAGTGAAATTCAGTGAATACACGTAGTTTACAGAGATGCTGTATGAGAAAACAAAGTGATTTTGGAAAATTGCACAATATAAATCTATTCTACCTCAACAATGGAATTATGATCAGTGGAAATGGCCATGACATGGGACCTTTAAGTATTATTCTGTTGATCGATGTCATTACATTTGGTGAAAAGCACACAATGACTTGTTTAAGACTCGTTTTGTCAAAGTTTAGGACTTGAACTTGCCCATCCTGACTTGAGACTTGACTCGAACTTGAGCACAAAGACTTGAGACTTGACTCAGACTTGCAAAACAATGACTTGGTCCCACCTCTGTTGCAAACGCTCCGGTGGGACGTTTATTCACAAATAACCCTCTCTGGAAAATCCTAAATTGTGGAATAGTTTGGCCATTAAAATGCTTTTTGATTCGATTTCTTGCGAGAAGTGTATATTGTACTCTTAGAATCCAGGTCCAGTATGATCTATAGTTTGATAGATATTACGAAGATGATTTGAGGTCTCGCCAGGATAACGTGTATATGCGGCAGCTTCCATGTAAAGTTAGCGTCAACCCTTATACATCTATGGTCAACCCTCACAGGGTGAAAACTGTTTTTCCGGTCTCAAAGTTTTCATAATAAAACCGGATGTATGTCAAATGATTACACAGTTATATCTGCATTACTCATCCACTAAAAAACATCAGTTTATCTTTGTTAATTACACAAGATTTATTGGTTTAGGGGATACGAAACACAGTGGTGTTATCACATTTAAAAAATACAATTAATAAATGGGTGAATTGCTTGTGCCCATAATGGGCAGCATTAATATACCCACATGACAGCTAAGGTCAGAAGAGCTTCAGGGCTCGACATTAACGACTGCCCGATGGCCCGGGGCCATCTAGTATTTAGCTCGGGCAATGAAGCCTCACCTGCTGGTTGCCCGATCGGGCAATCTATTATGCCAGTATCATGCAGCTCGCGGATCCAGTAATGAGTGACCCGACAGTAAAACTAAACATATCTATAACTAGTTTAGGCAGTTTGAGAGGTAATTAAAATAGCTACGTGTGATATTCTAACCTGAAGTGTGTGTTTTGTGCGCTCACCGCTGCATGTGATCATGCAGAGCTGCGTGTCGACAGCAGCTGATCTCTCTCTCCCGTCAGATTAGACTTCACTCGCGTTTATGTCCATATCGATCAGATCTAGCTAGTTCTAGCTAATGATAGGATTACCTGCTTATTAAAAGACACCGAAACAATAAGCGTCGCTATGCAACTGGGTGAGGCCACAAAGTATAGCGCAGCATTATGCATTTGTTTACATGCCCACCAGAACCCAGAGGCATTACCAACTGATCAACGCACAATCAACCCATACAGGACATCTATTTCTCCACATTAAGTGTTAGACATTAGAATTCACTATTCTTGTCTGTCACATAAGTGACGCAACTGAAGCGGTATTGCGCTAAAGGGAAATTATTTTGACCGGACATTTTGACCGAAGAGATTTAGATTTGCCGGCTAACGGGAACTCTGACGTCGCCATTTTGTGTGCTTCGCGGATGCGCTCGGCTCCTCTCGACTGCTGCTCGGGTCTGCTCGGTCAGCTTCCGGATGAGGAGGCATTAGTTCGACCAACTTACAGTAGATAACATTACAAAGATTTTTAACAGGGGCCATAATAGTGTAAATAATGTTTGTTTTGGCAGTTATAACTGAATGTAATGTTTTCTACTTTTTTACATCTGGGAAGGCATTTGCCTTCATCAGATGGAAAGTGTCTTGACCAACAACTTAAGTATTTCTTATAGCTACGCAGGGTATGCAAGCGAGCAAACACAAACAAGAACAAACAAACAAGTGAAATTAAGAATAAAATTGAAATTGTACAATATAATATTGTGGTGGTTCATCTTATAATTTAGTCTAGAGAATGCACCAGACAGCATCTAAGACCTGCAAAAATCTACATTTTCTAGGGGAGGCCCCCAAATCCTTTGTGCGTCATTTCGTCCGCGCGCATTTTTCAGGGCAATCTCTATTGGGCTCTGGGCCATCTGTAAATTAGCTTAGATGGCCCATAGGGCCATCTCCCAAAATCCTTAATGTCATGCACTACAGCTGGTCTTATGTCTGTGACCCAGAGCCGGCCCTGACCAATTTGCTGCCCTAGGCAAGATTTTAGCTGGCGCCCCCCCCCCAAAAAAAATGCAGACACTCACTATGACCTGCAGGTTAACGCATGCAGGTTATCAGAGCCTCTCAGTCTTTCAGGAAAGAGCTCAATAAAAACTCTCCCCCAGCGGCCGCTTACACAGTAAATTCCAATGTCAATAAAAGCTGTATACGTTTTTTGGGAGTTTGATTTATTTTGAATTAACACAAATGCAAAATTAAAACCTATATTTGCACACTAAAACCATGATTTCAAAAAAAGAACTATTTCACATAAACCTCTGGTTTTTACTGGGGCTGGGGCAGTTCAACTTGATTTGGGGGGGGGGGGGGGGTGCGCCATAGTGTACACAACCCTCTCTATTTTCCTCCATACCCAAATCTCTTAAGAAGGGGCTGCAACGGATCTGATACAGACTGATCCAGATTTGAACACTTCTCTGACGTCACAGAAGTGGCGCTACGGCTATTGGGCCAACTCCACCAATCAGGAGGAGACAGCCACGGACATTGCCGTTTGAAAGCGCTGGAGACGCTGTAGTACATATGCCAGGCCTGTAGATGGTGCTGTTCTCACAGAATCAGCCCATGCAAAGACAGTGTTAAATTGAGCAAAATGAGGAATGGCTAAAATGCATGATCTGTTTGGTATTTTGAAAAATAAAAAGTATAATGATGCATTATATATCACCTGCTCTATCGAAACCAGTCGGAAGTCGCAACGGCTCATTTCAAAATAAACGTGGATTTGCGTAAAAAACAATTTTTTCGGGGTTCGGGTGTTTTGTTTGATTTTAAACAAACAAAGTCTTGGCTTTCAGAATATGAAACTTTTATTTCCAAACTCACACGATAAATACATTCTTTAAGCTTGTAAAGGAAAGATGACAGGCAATCTGCTCTTCCGCAGCGCCGCCCCCCCTCCCTCCGGCTGACATTATGTAAGCGTAGAGTAATCATAAATAACACGGCAGGGTCCGTTACAGTTTGTTTTCATCTGATTTCAATTAAATAAAGTCTTGGCTTACAGAATATTAAACTTGTTTCTGCAAATTCAGATGATAAATACAACTTTGAAGCTTGTAACGGCATCATTACAAGCGGAGAACGGAGTAATGTAACGTCACAGCAGGCATTTCTCGTGAGGGTTTTCCCCGGGAAACAAACGCAATACACACAAACGCAAAAAGACACAAACACACACACACACGTATACACACACTCACGAGCTTCCCCCAGACCAGTAATCCAAACGAAAATATCTTCCCTCCGTCGTATTTTGATCATTTGCTCTGCTAATAATCAATCAGATCGATGGATTCCAGAGAAGAGAAAACTTTGAAGGCATTTCTCTCAAAATGATGACTCGGTTACAGTCATTATATAATGTGACATATTTCGCTTAATATTTGGAGTATAAAAACAATCCTGATATCATTACACATACAACTCAAAATGTGTCTTCGGGTCAATGCGACTGATTTCGATAGAGCAGGTCACATATAGGTTTGGTCCTACATTATATTATTCAAATATAGCATGATAGGTCCACTTTAAATAAAGCCTTATTAGTTTGTCTGTTTTGTACATCCTCCTATTAATATCTTTGGAAGTCCTGCACTAAAATGTTTTATTGTAGAGATCACTACAGTATCTTCTTGATATTATCTATTCTATATTTCTATAATTAACCTTCTACTTTCCCCCTATGAAAGTATGTGCTCTTAATATTTTTTTCATCAAATATTACATAACTTCAACAAAATATAAAATAATTTCAACAAAAAAATTCAATAACGTTTTTTAACCACTAGGTGTCCCTTTCTATCAGCTGTGCATCGTTATGGTGTACATATAACCTATCCACGAATTGGATCAAATATAAAAGTCAGCCGAATTAACGTTGATACTGCAAGGAGACATATTTTGTGAAAATAAATGTAAGATGTTGTGTAATTGCTGATATATTTATAATTCACGTCACATATTCAGTTTCGGCGGCACTTCTTCCTGTTTGTCCAGAAATCTTCACCTCAGGGCTCTATAAATAGAGAACTAAGGGCTTGAACAATCCCATTTGGCCGTATGAGTTGGAAGACTTGTTGGTGCTGTACTATGGTGATCTGATGTATATGAATGCACCTGCCCATTACCTGCACAAGTGTTACGACCCTGGGTCGTTAGGTCATTTGTGTGTACATTTTCCCCTCCTCCTGTGTGTGTGTGTGTGTGTGTGTGTGTGTGTGTGTGTGTGTGTGTGTGTGTGTGTGTGTGTGTGTGTGTGTGTGTGTGTGTGTGTGTGTGTGTGTGTGAGCAAGCAGAGGCCTGTACTACGAAGCTGGTTCAACCTAACCTGGATATGTTTGAGTTAGCCGGTTGGCCTAATCCAAAACATACGCGCTCTCGCTAAACGGTACTACGACGCGGGTTTTCCAGTGGATCGCTCAAGCCAGCCGTGCCCTATCTAGGTGCGCGTTCACATGAAAGGGGTGGTATTTGGAGCATTCGACCAATCACAAACATGGAGAAGCGTACTGACAGCGCAGCGTCATACTTCCTGAATGAATATATAATATAATATTAGACATATGAAGAAGTTAAACTTTAAACATCCATGACTTAAAAACTGTATCCAGGATAAAAGTCACATCGTTGCACCTGCAAGGTGAATAAGCTTGTAAAAGAATAAGTGTTTGAATGCGTACATTAACAGGTTTATGATATCACTGCCTAAGACACGAGTGGATCTGACTTTAATTACATTTGTCTCTAGTGTTTCGTCAACTTAATGTGTTGCTTAAAATAATACTTCTGCATACAGTATGTGACACTGTGAGTGTTGCACGGCCAGATACGGCTCAGCTGACTCAGATAAGGAAATGATACATTATGATGTGATATGCCGCGGACTGTACTTAATGTTACTCTGATCTGGTTACTTATGTTGTGGCAGATATTTAAGTAAGCTTTCTTAACGCTAATGTTATAATAGTCAGATTGCTCTGACGATGGTAGGTGATATTTGTTACAGAATGGTTTAGGCTAGGTTGCAGCTCCACCCTGTGGACGTATTGTGCCTGTATTATATATATATCTGCCTCACGTGACTCTAGCCCAGTTGTATGATTACCTGCTTAATGTGAATACACGGCGTTGAGACACAGCCTGATTTGCCTTGTTTATTAATGCACCTACATCTACAAACATGGTGTCAGAAGCTCAAATAGGACCCAGCTGTGGACTGCATGCTACTGTCCGTCGCTGAGACGGCGTGCATTTATTTGTTTTGGTGAGGTTTAGCAGTTTCAGTTAGCCTGTTAGCATTAGCGTCACGTTGGAACAATGGCATCCAGCATCCCACCTCCGGAGCCTATGAAGATGGCGGGGGACATCCACGGCAACTGGGTGAGCTTTCGAGCAGAATTTGAGGATTATCTGCTTGCGACCGGGCTCAGCGAGAAAGAAAAGCCGGTACAAGCAGCTGCGCTAAGGAGGCTAATGGGGAACGACTGCCGCCATGTTTACAAACACAACCTGGGACTCACCGCGGACCAACAAAAGGATGCGGGTGATATACTGGTGGCACTGGAGCAATACTTCACGCCCGCAAAGAACGTAATCTTTGAGAGGTACGTTTTTGGCAACCTTAAACAAGAGGATGGAGAGCTCTTGGATGCGTTTGCTACCAGGCTGAGGGAAAAGGCTGCCTCTTGTGAATATGGAGCTATAAAAGATGAACTCATAAGGGACAGGCTTGTTCTCGGGATAACTGACGAGGGTGCTAGACGTCGTTTACTAAGGGAAAAGGACCTTAAATTGGACGAGGCCATTAAAATTTGCCGTGCAGCCGAGGTCATGGACAGCAAGTTAAAAACCATGTCACTGGGCAGCTCTGGACCTGGGGATAGCATTAATGCCACACAAGGACAGCGATATGGACGGAGGTCTGCCAGCAGGCCATCCGAGTCCACCAACACATCTGCACAACCACAGAGCATGAGAGACGCTGGCGAATGCAAGTACTGTGGCACACGGCACAAGCGTGGGCGTGACCTGTGCCCTGCTTTTGGTAAATCGTGCCGCTCGTGTGGCACTGCTAACCATTTTGCAAAAGTATGCATGAAAAGAGGCCAGCAGGCACGCCAGTTGAATGCTGTGGATGACCCGTTGCCAGGGGAACTGGAGGACAGCGATGAGAGAGACGTGTACACAGCGGAGAGCGTGGGGGCTGTGAACACTCAAGGTAAAAAGTGGTTTGTCAACCTGCCACTGCAAAGTGGGGTTCAGAGGTGCCAGCTCGACTCTGGAGCCACTTGCAATGTGATGAGCATCAAGGACAAGACGAGACTGGCGTCTAGAACGCCTCTTCTGAAGAGTCTCACCAGATTAAAACTATACAACAGTGAGTGGATGAGCTCATTAGGTGTGTACAGCACACAATGCGTCATTAGGGGTAAGACGCACAGACTGGACTTTGAGATCGTGCATACTGGCCAGAGGCCCTTGCTTTCGGGTGAGACATGTGAGAGACTTGGTCTGATACGCTTCACCATTCCTGAGGAGCTGAATAAGGTGGAGCACTGCAGGAAGGGAGACCTGACCAAGGAGTGTCTTGTCAGCACCTACCACGACGTGTTCACCAGCCCTGTTGAGTCTCTGCCCGGTGATATTCACTTTGAGCTGGACAGCACTGTGACACCGGTGCAGTGTGCTCCCAGGAACGTTCCAGTGGCCCTCAAGGCAGCTGTTAAGGCTCAGCTTGATCGATATGAAGAGGAGGGACACTTGACCACAGTCACTCAACCCACGGACTGGATTAGCAATCTAGTCATAGTAAAAAAGCCAGACAAATTGAGACTATGCATTGACCCGAAGCATCTCAACCGTGCTCTGAAACGGTCCCACTACCTTATGCCCACTTTAGATGACGTGTTGTATAAGCTGCCAAAGGCACGTATATTCACCCTGGTGGATGCACGTGATGCATTCCTGCAGTGCCGCTTCGATGAAGAAAGCAGCCTGATGACAACATTCTGGACACCGTGGGGTAGGAAACGCTGGCTGAAACTTCCTTTCGGTGTGTCAGTTGCCCCGGAGCTGTATCAAAGGAAGCAGCATGAGCTGCTGGCTGGCTTGACAGGGATTGAGCCCATAGCTGATGACATCCTTGTAGTCGGCTGTGGGGACACAGAGGATGAGGCCAATCGCGACCATGACACAAACCTCATCGCTCTGATGGACGGATGCAGGGAAGTAAAGCTGAGACTGGGCCTGAAAAAGCTGCAGTACCGAGTGAAGGAGGTCCGCTTCCACGGCCACATACTGTCCGCGGAGGGCCTCAAGGCTGACCCTGACAAAGTCAGGGCGGTGCTGGACATGCCAAACCCCACAGACGCAAAAGGGGTCCAGCGGTGTGTCGGATTTGTGAACTATCTGTCCAGATTCATGCCACGCTTGTCAGCGGTATGTGAGCCGCTGAGGAGACTGCTGGACAAGGATGTGATGTGGCACTGGCTGCCCAAACATGATGCCGCCATGAAGGAAATCAAGGCACTGGTCACGGCGGTGCCAGTCCTAAGGTACTATGACGTCCGCAAGCCAGTCACCGTACAGAGCGACTCCAGTCAGGCGGGTCTGGGCTGCTGCTTGCTTCAAGGGGGACAGCCTGTCGCATTCGCCTCCCGGGCATTGACCCAAACAGAGCAAAATTATGCACAGATTGAAAAGGAGTGCCTGAGCATCGTATTCGCCTGCCAACGCTTCCACTACTATCTATATGGGAGGGGTGATGTGACTGCAGAGACCGACCACCGCCCGCTGGTGTCCATCTTCACCAAGCCCCTCCTCAGTGCGCCAAAGCGCCTTCAGAGCATGCTCCTCACACTTCAGAATTACTGCCTTGCGGTGGTATACAAACCAGGCCCTGAGATGTACATAAGTGACACGCTCAGCAGAGCCACCACCCCGCCACAGAGAACAGACACACTGTACCAACGTGAAATGGTCTGCAGCATGCAGCAGGAGCAGTGTGACACGGCGGCCATTCAGCAGGCAGACTATTTAAATGTCAGCAGCCAACGCCTGGCACAGATTCGGACACACACTGAGGAGGATGTGTGTCTTCAAACACTTAAGTCTGTCGTGCTGGAGGGATGGCCAGGACACAAAGAGGAGACCCCTGTAGCCGTCAGGGACTACTGGGCCGTCAGAGATGAGATAAGTGCACAGGATGGCGTGCTCTTCAGGAGTCAGCGCGTCATCATTCCAAAAGCTATGCGCCTGGAAATGCTGAGACGGATCCACTACAACCACGTGGGGGGCGAGGCGTGCTACAGGCAGGCCCGTGATACACTTTACTGGCCCGGTATGCAAGGGGAAGTCAAGGATTATGTGCAAAAGTGCTCTGTGTGCAATGAGTATGCACACGAACAACAGAAAGAGACTATGATGTCACACCCGCTCCCCACACGTCCCTGGCAGCTAGTAAGCATGGATCTGTACAGCTACGCAGCACAGAACTTCTTGCTTGTGGTGGACCATTATTCTGACTTTTGGGAGATCGACCTGCTCCCTGACCTATCAGCGGACACCACGATCCGTAGATGCAAGGCACAGTTTGCACGCTACGGTGTCCCAGACAGGGCCATTTCTGATGGTGGAGGCCAGTTTGCCGGTGGAGAGTTCCGGGCGTTTGCGAAAGAGTGGGGTTTTGAGCATGTCATGTCCTCACCGAGGCACCCAAAGGCTAATGGCAAAGCGGAGTCAGCAGTGAAAATTGTAAAGAGCCTGTGCAGAAGGGCAGACCGTGCCAAAGAGGACCCCTGGAGGGCCATATTGCATTGGAGAAATACGCCCACTGAGGGTATGCATTGCAGCCCAGCACAGCGGCTTATGTCGCGGAGACTGAGAACCCTTCTCCCTGTGGCCGACCAGCTACTGGTGCCTCAGGTCATCACGGGTGTTCCTGACAAGCTGAAAGTGAAACATCAAGCAGCAAAGCTGACATATGACAGATCTGCCAAGGATCTGCCGGAGCTGAACGTCGGCCAGCCCATACGGATGAAGCCGCTCCCGGGAGACAGGACGGGCCGATGGAGGAGAGGTGTGTGCCTTCAGCAGTTGGGACTCCGGTCCTATCTGTTCGGTGTGGAGGGGACCACGTATCGGCGCAAAAGGGTTGATCTTCGACCAGCAGAGGCGGCCCTTCTCCAGCCGTCAGTTCTCCCAGAATCCGCCCCGGAGCAGCCTGCGAGTGGGGGGAGCGCCAGAGAGGTCGTCTGCGTCCCCGAGGAGTCTCCAAGGCCATCACCCCCGAGGTCGTCGCGGTCTTCCCCGCAGACCTGGGGTACACCATGCCGTGAGTTACAGGGTCGGGCCTTCTCCCGGAGCGGACGGCTGATTAGACCTCCTGACAGACTTGACCTCTAGGTCACACACACACACACACACACACACACACACACACACACACACACACACACACACACACACACACACACACACACACACACTTGGACTGTGCGCACTCAAACACACATGGACGATAAAGATTTTAAAAAAGAAAAAAAAAAAGGAAGTGGAGAGATTGTAAAACAAATGTGATTGATTGTTCTGAGTTTATTGCTGATGTGTTCTGATCCGGCTATTATTGAAGTGTCTTTGCTAGGTGCACTATTTGTTGTTGAAATCATTTGATTAATGTTCTGTTTAAAGGTCAACAGTTTAATGGCAGTATTGATCCTGTGTTGTTACTTAACAAAAGGAAGGGAGATGTTACAGAATGGTTTAGGCTAGGTTGCAGCTCCACCCTGTGGACGTATTGTGCCTGTGTTATATATATATCTGCCTCACGTGACTCTAGCCCAGTTGTATGATTACCTGCTTAATGTGAATACACGGCGTTGAGACACAGCCTGATTTGCCTTGTTTATTAATGCACCTACATCTACAAACAATATTCTATTAATGTTCACGTTCACACAGTCGGTGATTTTTCCCGGCCGTCTTTCCTGCAACGGCAGCTTTTCTGTATTTCCTTTCTCCTGTAATACTTGATCGCTTTAAACTCCGCACACTGAGCTCTGATTGGTCAGCAGGCAGTGCTTTCACTGAGTTGAGCTCTTAGCCTGCAACCTAACCTGCTCCGTAGCAGGTTAGCCGCACAGCATAAGTTACCATGGAGATCTAGCCTGCTAAAAAGAGAACCAGCTTCGTAGGACCGGAAACCCCAACTTTTCCCTGAAGTTAGCCGGCCAAGCGAAAATCCTGCTTCGTAGTATACCCCCCAGGTGGTACCCGTTTGCTGATTAGTTACCTCCTGCATGCTGATTGGTCCACCTGAGGAGACAGGAGCATATTAAGCTACAGCCGTGCAGTTCCTCTGCCTCTCTCACTGACTCCACTACTCCCAACGCGGCTCTTATTTTGAGATTATGTTCTATGGTGCTGTGTTCGCACCTTGATATTGTTATCCTTCTCCTCTGGCTGCGGGCCAGTTTCACTTTACCTGTCCTTGCAAGAAAGACTTATGTTCTTAGGAGTGCAAACCCTTTTGTTTTCTTTTTCCTTTTGGATTGATCGTTTTCTCCTGTTTAAAGTTAGTGTAGGTAAGAAGCCTGTATAATTATTTTCTCGGTTAGGTAAGATTTTGAGTTTTAAGGTTTGTTTCTTTTTTTGGTATTGCTACTCCTATTTGTGCATCATTTTTTGGTAAATAAATTTACCAAACGCTTTCTCTGTCTCGGTGTCCGTGTTCTTGGGAGTGGGAAGAGTGGGGGAGAGTGCAAATGTTGTGCTGCGCCTAGGTTCCCCTAGACCTGGGCGTAACACAAGTTAGAACAAATAAAAATGACACTACATAGACACTGGACTCGACTTTTGGCGGACACCGTTTGCAGCTTGTCTGTGATCGCATCATACAAACAGTCCTCTGTGTTTCTGAAAGAGAAACAACGTGCAGACCGGGGTTAAAGCTGACTTTCCTCTGCACCCCCGGGGCTGATGGGTAGCGGTGGGCGGATCGATCCCAAAATATCGATACTTCCGATATTACGTTACGTTTCAAAATATCGATACTAGAGCCAATAGGATCGATACTTTTATACTTTTTTTCCCGTCTCCTCTACTCGTCAATTTCTTCAAAAAACTATGTGCAGACGAACACAAGTATATGCTCTTTTCTTCTATCTCCACTGCTGTCCTCCTCTCCTTGAGGCTCGCGCACGCGCAGCACGCTCCCTGCCTGAACGCCGATTAGCAAGCTGACTGACAGCAGGCAGCAGGGCAGGACAACAGCAGCCAGCGTCTCGCGAGTGCAACACACACACGCGCATGATGGCTGGTAGAAAGAGGAGCGTTGTGTGGAGCAATTTCACAACTGGCAATTCAAACTTAGCGAACTGTGATGTGTGCAAGAAGACAGTTCGCTACTCTGGCCACTTTGTATTGTTATTTTTCATGTTTGCACTTTAAATTTGCAAAAGTAAAATGTTTATTTGTCTATAAAAACTGTCCTGTCTTTGTTCATGAAAATGAATTCAGATTTAGTCTATTTATGATGCTTTCAGCTCAAAAATCATGTCATGCAGCTCCCCCCTATATGAAAGTACATAAGACGCTTTTCATTAAAAAAAAAGTATCGGTATCGGCAATACTGGACCTGAAATACTTGGTATCGGATCGAATCCAGATTTTGTGGTATCGCCCACCCTACTGATGGGTAATCACTCCCAAATGAGTGAGGGAACAGAGACGAGGCATTTGAGTCCTGCAGGATTTCCCGGTTATAACCTATAACCATTATTAGTATCAGTGTCTCGAAAACACATGTTGGTGACTGAAAGACTATAGGTTACTTACGTAACCCCAGTTCTCAGAGTAACATGAAGTGAGATGTCTCACTATGGGATGCACCTCAACGCGTATGCAAACAGAAGCATCAATCTCATTACGCCAATCCTGATTGGCTGGTGATCTTGACGTCTACGTCAGGGAATCCACCCACCCTATAAGTAGCTTGCGCTACGACGCAGCGTCATTCAAAATAAGCACCTCTTCTCGCTTCGCCTTAGCAAGAAGGGCCGTCTGGTGAGACATCTCACTTCATGTTACTCTGAGAACTGGGGTTACGTAAGTAACCTATAGTTCTCATTCATAGGATCCCGGGTCGCCGAGGATGCTGGCGTTGTTTGTTCGCCGCTCCTCCGCCCCAAATATTGTTCTTTAGTCCAGATTAGAACCTGTCATGTCTGGCTCTCTACTTTTGAAACGTCAGTCATCAGCAAAAATAGCAGCATCTCTATATCGAATCGACACAGATCTTTGTGTTGTCATCTCCTACCTGCTGGCTCTTTCCTGCTCATCGGTCCCTAGCCCGCTAGCTAGCTAGCATTATTGGACTTAGCACGCTGCTACCTAGATGCTCCTCTGCTCCCTGAAGTCTGCCGAGCTAACAATTCTGTCTCCACCCCAACTCCACCCGAACTCCAGCCTAACTCCACCCTAACTCCGCGGCTCGTGTGGATCTTCCCATCCCGCTGCGATCAGCCGGCTTCCCCGCTGACATCGTCTCTCCCTGCCTTCTACAGCCGGTGGCTATCAAGCTAGCTAACAAGCTAGTAGGCTGGTCACCCGGCTCCCACTCTGCACCAGGCTGTCAGCCCCTCCTACGATTCTCCTCCGGAAACCACTGGAATCATTCTCCTGATATGCTGTGGATTATCACTCTCATTTTATCTGGACTCACACCGCTCCTTCTTCCACGGTCATCCGGCTCCTGGTCTCTGCTGCCCGGGTCCCCAGCATTAGCTAGCTCTGTGCTAGCGCCACTTCACGGGATCATGCCGCCGCTCTACTCCCTGTCAGATCTCCACTCCTTTAATAACCGCCTGCCTCCGGACTGCATGGACATCCTCGCAGATAATGAGATACTCCGCAAACGCCGTCCTCCACACAGAGACTCTGGCCGTAAGTTTTTATTTCATTCCACGTCTCCACACTCCATCCCGTCCATTCGGTCCTGTCACACGCCCACAATACGCCATCACAACAAAAAACACGTGAATCTGACCAATCTCCTTCCACTTCCCCGGTCCACACAACCCCCCCCAATGCAACGTCACCTCAGAGCAGCCCTGCTCAACACACGCTCCATCCACAATAAAAGCCACATTCTGAATGAATTCATTAAAGACAATAACCTGGACTTTCTGTATCTGACCGAAACATGGCAAAAGCCCCTGGACTATTTTTCTTTAAATCAAATAACCCCAGCAGGATTCACATACATTGACAAACCTCGCCCACAAGGGCGGGGTGGTGGTATAGCTGCTATTATCAGAAAGGAAATAAAAGCTACCATAATCCCCTTCCCTGATGCTTCTTCATTTGAACACCTGATCTTTAAACTCTCAGGTCCCACTCCCATGGTCAAAGCCATCATCTACCGTCCCCCGAAGCCAAACCCCTCCTTTCTCTCCGACCTCTCTGACATTCTCACTCAGCTTTCTGCCATATCCCCATCTGTTCTCCTCTTGGGTGATTTTAACATTCATGTTGACGACCCGACCTGCAAATATGCCTCTGAATTTAAGGAAACCCTTCATTGCTGCAACTTCTCTCAACACATCAACTTCCCAACACACAGCCGTGGTCACATCCTGGACTTGGTCTGCTCCACTGGTCTCACCATCCATCATCTGTCCAGCCTCAATCTCCACGTCTCTGATCACCTGGCCATCATCATGGACATCAACATCCCCATCCCCGCCCAAAAGCAAAAACGCACAATAACCTACAGAAACCTCAAATCCATATCACCTTCAGCAATCACTGCCTCCATTACCTGCAAGATGTCTGTCTCCCCCCCCCCCCCCCACTTTCTGAAAACCCATCTGAACTTGTGGACTATTGTAACAGCACCCTCTCCTTCTGTCTCAATGAACTGGCCCCCACAAAAACTAAAAATGTCTCTTTCATACACTCCGCCCCCTGGTACCCCCGAACTCCGCCAAATGAAATCAAGGAAACGTCAACTTGAACGCCAACACAAGAAAACCACACTAACAGTCCATCTTCAAATCTACAAAGACTATCTCCAGCAGTACAGTAATGCACTCAAAGCAGCCCGGTCTAATTACTACTCACAACTCATTCAGTCTGGCTCCAGCAACCCCAAGCGTCTGTTCTCCACCATCAGCAAACTTCTCAAACCCTGTGACAACGCCACCTCGTCCTTCACCACCGAACAGTGCAACTCCTTCCTTTCGTTTTTCCAAACCAAAATCAGCAACATTTACAGCAATCTGACACCCTCATCAGCACCCCCCACCTCCTCTCCTGGCTCCCCCCTTCACCTCACAGCCCCTGTCCCACTTCTCCCCTGTGACCCCCATGCAACTGTCCCACTTCATGACTGAAATTAACTCCACCTGCACACTTGACCCAATCCCCTCCAAATTTGTTAAAGAGAGCCTCCCTGCCATCTCCCAGCTCATCGCCACCATCATTAACTCCTCCCTCAGATTTGGATCAGTTCCCCACTCTCTCAAACTGGCTGCTGTCACACCCATTCTCAAAAGACCTGGATTCACACCTGACATCATGTCCAACTTCCGGCCCATCTCAAATCTCCCCTTTCTGTCAAAAATACTTGAACGTGTCATTGCCTCACAACTAAAATCCCACCTCAGCTCCAATGACCTCTTTGAGCCATTTCAATCCGGTTTCCGATCAAAACACAGCACAGAAACAGCTCTTCTGAAAATCACAAATGACCTCCTCCTTTCCTCTGACTCCGGCAACCTGAACATCCTCATCCTCCTCGGCCTCACCGCAGCATTCGAAACCATCAACCAGACCATCCTGCTGTCCCCCCTCGAATCATCACTCAACATCACTGACACTGCACTCTCCTGGCTGAAATCCTACCTCACCGACAGACATCAGTTTATCAACATCAACAACTGCACCTCCTCCACTGCTCCTCTGTCCCAAGGGGTCCCCCAGGGTTCGGTGCTTGGCCCCCTCCTCTTCATCCTTTACATGCTCCCCCTTGGCAAAATAATTTGTCGCCACAACCTTCAATTTCACTGCTACGCCGATGACATCCAACTTTATATCTCAACAAAAACCATCATCCCCACAACACACTCCACTCTCACCAACTGTCTCTCAGAAATAAAAGCATGGATGCAAACAAACTATCTCCAACAAAACAGTGCCAAATCAGACATCATCATCATCGGCCCCCCATCCCGTATCAAAGACATCCAGAATTTCAACTTCACCATT
The DNA here is from genome assembly GCF_949606895.1 of Notothenia rossii. Classification (NCBI taxonomy): domain Eukaryota; kingdom Metazoa; phylum Chordata; class Actinopteri; order Perciformes; family Nototheniidae; genus Notothenia; species Notothenia rossii. Next base: position 76,910,412 of record NC_136904.1, read on the forward strand.
GACAGCCACACTCTATCTCCCCCCCCCTCACATCCGCAACCTCGGAGTCATTTTCAACAGTCAGCTCAAATTCAACCACCACATAAATCACATCACCAGGACCGCCTTTTTCCACCTCAAAAACATTGCCCGTCTCCGCCCATCACTCTCATCCTCTGCTGCTGAAACCCTGATTCATGCATTCATTACTTCACGACTCGACTACTGCAATAGCATCCTCTATGGCATACCATCCAACCTCCTCAATAAACTCCAACATATCCAGAACTCTGCTGCCCGCCTCCTCACCCACACCCGCTCCCGAGACCACATCACTCCCATCCTCCAGAACCTCCACTGGCTCCCCGTCCGTCAAAGAATCCACTTCAAAGTCCTCCTCATTACTTACAAAGCCCTCAACAACCAGGCCCCCCCCTACCTCACAGACCTGCTGCACCACCACACCCCTTCCCGCTGCCTCCGCTCATCAGAAGCCAACCTCCTATCCATCCCCACCCGCACCAATCACCGGACCTGGGGGGACAGAGCCTTCTCCGTCGCTGCCCCCTCCCTCTGGAACTCACTCCCACAACCCATCAGAGACTGCACCGACCTCACCACCTTCAAAAAACTCACAAAAACTCACCTCTTCAATCTGGCTTTTCATGTGTGATTGTTTTTGTATTATTTGACTTTAACTTTAACTATATATTTATTTGTTGTTCCTTTCTTCTCTTTTCTTTTCTCTTCACTATTATCTGTAAAGCGTCTTTGAGCACCTGTAAAAGCGCTAACAAATTAAATCTATTATTATTATTATAACACTCCGTTCGATGTCTCACTATGGAATATTGAAACTCCCGTATTGCTAGACATGCTTATCTCGAAAATCACCAAAATAACCAGAACTTAACAGGTAGAACCCTGTCTCAACACGTGGCCCAGCACTGCACGGGCCACACTTGGAGCAGAGACATCTAGCCTGTAAAAGCGGACAAAAGTGAGCGGTGAGGACCAGCTCGCTGCTGCAAAAGTGTCTTGGATGGAAACATCATTGAACAAAGCCCAGGATGTAGCCAGTCCACGAGTAGAATGAGCACGCAGGCCCGTTGGTGCCTGCAAACCCTGAATCGTATAAGCCGGAGCAATCGCTTCCACAATCCAGTGGGAGAGCTGTTGCCTGGTAACGGGCTTGCCCTTATGAGGGTTAGCCCAGGATACAAAGAGTTGGTCATACAGAGAGCGCATGAATGTCACTGACTCGCTTGGCAGATGCCAGAGCCAGTAACAGCACTGTCTTCAGTGACAGGTGTTTCATGTCAGCTTCTTCCAGGGGTTCAAATGGAGGTCGAGTGAGCCCATCCAAAACCACTGCCAATTCCCATAAGGGCACCAGTGACCTGGAAACAGGGAGGAGCCTGCGAGCCCCTTTCATAAAACGGCAGACCAAAGGATGTTGGCCAGCCGTCTTTCCCTCAAAGCCCACATGGCATGCAGCAATAGCAGCCAGGTACACTTTGATCGCAGAGAAAGCTCTGTGTTTTTCAATTAGATCCTGTAGAAATGATCAAATCACCCCGACAGGACATTGAAAAGAGATGTGTCCCTTTTGAAGGCACCACTCCTCAAACACCCTCCACTTACAGTCATAGAGAGACCTGGTGGAGGAAGCTCTTGCACTCTGAATAGTGTTTATCACCTTCTGAGGGAGCCCCACTGTATTCAGATTGTACCACTCACGGGCCAGGCCCATAGTGCCAAGCAGTGCTTGAATTGGGCCGGTACTCACCGGTACGCAGTACCGGCACTTCTGATTTTTACCCATGTAGTACCGGCACTTCTTACTGCCGGTACTCAGTAAAATGCCGGTACTCAGCCGCCGGCAATATACGTATATATTGTAAACGCAACGCAGCGCAAATGTGGGTCTGACTCTGCCTCACAGAGGGTGACTGGCTGTCTACATGACGTGGCCTGCCGACATTGCCACTTTCATACAGATCATACTAATGCCCTCGATTGGTCTCTGTGTGTCATTCAAGCTCGGGAGGGTGTGTGTTGGTGTATGTGTGGCGCGAGCGAGCGAGAAAGCGCGCGCACCGGTTACGTGTATTGTTGTTAGCATCTGGTGCTAGCTAGCTGCGCTAACGGATATAAGGAGCTTTTTCAACAACAAGGTGGAGGGAGAGTCCTTTGCTGTCAGACTGAGAGGCTGATCACTACAGCTCTGGTGAGGTAAATTACTCTCCGAGTCTTTAGATAGTTAACTTAGTTTAAGTTATCTCAGTGGGTCTCAAACGGTTCGGTCACCATCTATGTAAACACATATTTCCATTTGAGTGGGTAGTGATTAGTAAAATATGCATGAATAATACAAACAAAATGTTAACTAGGTGAAAAAAGGTAAGATAAACTTGTTGAGAGCTAAAACTAGTCTTTGCTGTTGCCTCAAAGAGGAGCAGGGGGGAGAGGAGGGAGACAGGAGAGGCCGATTCAGGAGCCCAGACACACTCACAACTATAAATGAACCAAAAACAAATAAATAAACAAGTTTCAATGTTTTTTCATATTGGATATTGTATGTTATTGCTTATGGCCATGTACTTATGATTTTATGATTATTTAAATGTATACATTTTTGTTTCATATGGGTGTAGTCTCTTTATTTCCCCCTCAAAATGCACCAGATTGATGCATTTAAGTCCAACATTTAAAAACAAATCTTACCGGGGGAGCATGCCCCCGGACCCCCCTATAGGATTTGAGGCCCGGCCCCACTGTTCCCCAATAGATTTGCAATTTTTTTTAAATAGTAACCCATCTCCATATGTTTCTTTTTGGGTAGTAGATTTAAACTAGAGGGCTATCACTTTGTGCAGCAACGCTATTGACAAATAAATCCAGCAAAATGGCACAAAAAACTGGTAGTGGCCTCAGGGACGAGGAGTCATTTAACCAGCCAGTAGGAGTCAAGCTTTACTTTCTTTTATATCCATAAAGAAAAAGTAAATCTGTTTACAGTTGTTTCATTATGGATGTTGAGAGGTATCCATATATCTCTTCATTTTGCTCTCAAAGTGCACCAGATTGATGCATCTAACTTCAATATTTAAAAAAAAATGTTCCCGGGGGAGCATGCCCCCGGACCCTCCTAGACTAGAGGGTGTCAGGTCCACTCCCCACTTATAAAAATAGCACTTTACCACTGCACCCCCTCTAATCTCAGATGCACCCTGAGTCATTTTGTTTAAGTACAGTGAGCCTTTCTAAAATATACAGTAAAGACAAACCCACCAGCATTATAGGATATACTATGACTTTGTGCCAAATATTTGTTGCTGATTTAGAGTACTGGCACCTTTTTTATTCCAATTCAAGCACTGGTGCCAAGCGCTCTGGGTGTGGGTGAAAGATTGTCCCCCCCGCCTGAGAAAGTATGTCCCTGCGTAGTGGGAGCTGCCACGGCTGCCCGCACAGCAGCTGATATATCTCCGCCAGCCAGTACATTGCAGGCCAGTGTGGAGCTATTAGGATCAGTGTGTGGCGTTGTTCTCTCACTCTGGCCAGAGTTGGGGGTATCAGAGCCAGGGGTGGGAACGCGTACAGAAGGACCGGAGGCCAAACGTGCGCGAGCGCGTCCACGCCTAACGGTGCGTTTAAATCGCGCATTGAAAAGAACAGCTGACATTGAGCGTTTTCTTTTGATGCGAACAGATTACATTACATTTTTCTTGTTAGACGCTTTTATCCAAAGCGACTTACATCCTCAATACTGTGGACAATCCCCACAGGAGCAATTTGGGGTGAAGTGTCTTGCCTAGGGACACATCGACATGCTGACTGCAATGTGCTTTGAACCTGTGACCCCCTGATCCCACCACCAAGGCTCTATCCACTGCGCCACACGCCTCCTATCGCGATCTACCGCGGCTCGGCCTTAACGCACAGCTGACTCACAACCATTGGATGTAGAGTCCAGTCTGCATATAGTGGTGCACCTCTGGACAGCAGATCTGCCCCGAGGTTCATCACTCCTGGTAGGTGCGTCCAGGGGCGTAGCTGGGGGGGGGGAGGTTAGGATGATTCCAAGGGCCCAGCACTGGGGGGGGGGGGGGGGGGGGCCAGAGAACACTATTATTATCTTTTTATTAATATGGTTTTATTATTATCCTAAAGTAAGTTAATGTAAATGACTCAAAAGTATAATTGCCTGTATTAAAAAAAAAAGTCCCAAAAGAAACAAACAGGTGCTTGTTACTCTGTTTGACAGAATGAGCACCCCTCCCTTCATTCATTGCATGGTATGGGCGCCTGAGCAATGGAGCAAGCGGAGCAGGTGCATCCCCACAATTGACCTTGGGGGAGCAAACGTGTGCTTTTGCACCCCCACTTTTTGATCATATGAAAAATATGACATTTCCCCCCCAATATATCACTGTAAACATAAGTGTGTAATTTCAATCGAATTAATAATACGCAATGAAAGAACTTGTGCTGATTATAGACACTTAATAGCGAGTTTTTAAGTTTCCAAAGATTGTGACCCCCCCCCGCATTTCGCTCACAATGGTTTGATCAACTGCCTCCCACCCACAGCAGTCCTGATGCAGGTAGGCTGAGTGTAAATCACCGCGAACAGTCTGTCATTGGTGGCAGACCTTTTCAGTAAGTTGTTCAAACAAAGAATATGTTAGACATGTCTTTACTTCTACCACTCAATACAATAAAACACATTTATAATCATCACCTTCTCTTCATTTTCGCTGCATTGAATTACAGGTCACTCTTTATGTTAGCTAGCGGTTAGCTGACGTTTGCTAGCTAGCTAGTAACATCAACCAGTGTGTGTGTTTGACTAGCTAGCTACCTGGTAGATCGAAGCCCATTAGAGTTTGAGTTTATTAGGATCCCCATTAGCTGTTGCATGACAACAACTAGTCTTCCTGGGGTCCACACAAAACATAAAACATTGCATTCGACAAGACTTTTACAGAACAGTAAATACAAAATAAAAAACTTTTCCGAAGTCCATTTTCCTTCAAGCATTGACTTTCATATTTTCCATCATATACCACTTATTTTCTGATTTCATTTCATTGGAAAGAAAATAATGATAATAAAATAAGAATAAAGTACTTATATCTATCTGCATTTACAGATGCCAGCCTTCAATTCTCTTAAGGTACAACTACCTGAAATGAAAATAAAAGAAGAATGAATTATAGAATGATAGAAGATAATATGATAGAAGCCCATCTCCTACTGTAACTAACCTGCACACTGTGTGTGTGTGTGTGTGTGTGTGTGTGTGTGTGTGTGTGTGTGTGTGTGTGTGTGTGTGTGTGTGTGTGTGTGTGTGTGTGTGTGTGTGTGTGTGTGTGTGTGTGTGTGTGTGTGTGTGTGTGTGTGTGTGTGTGTAGCCAGCCAGCCAACCAGGTAGAACATGGCATAAAAAATAAAAAATCATGTATTCAACCCAGTTCAGTGTATTCATACGTGTATTGCTCTCCTGTGTAGAATGATGTGGTGGTGACAGTGCAGACTCAGGGAGGAGGCAGAGAAGGAGAGAAAGAGACACAAGAGTTACAGGTAATGGAAATATCAGTCAGCTTAAAGTGTAGGATAACATAACAAATTAAGACACAAATACTTGGATAATATATTCCCCCCTCTCTCCCTTTCTTTACAGAGTAGCATAAAGATTGTGTATTCAAACCAGTTCAGTGTACTCATAAGTGTATTGCTCTCCTTAATGTAGAATGATGTGGTGACTGTGCAGACTCAGGGAGGAGGCAGAGGAAGTGAGAAAGAGACCTAGGATAACATCCCTAGTCAAAAAATGCTATAGGAATCTCTATACGTTTTTGGAACCCTATAGGAATCCTTTAGGATCCCATAGGATTTTGAGACAGTTCTGTGCTCTATATTGCAGGAAATTGCACGTACAGGTGTTCATTAAATTAAAACAATTCTGCCATGGAGGTGGTCGTGCCTGACCCACTCCAAACCACCCCTTGCCTGCCAGTTACTAATCTTGCACCCCCACTTTCAACTATAACTAGGCGGCACAGCAGTGCACCAGCAGCTTGCAGCTTGAACAGACTGACAGGAAAATGTCCTCTACAGCTCATGAATCAGGAGCTCAGAAACGAAAGAAAAAACGTCAGCAAGAGGAAAATAATAAAAGAGGTCGACAGATAGTCACCAAGTATTTTCACAAGAAAGGTATTTATTCACAGAACTGGTTTTGAAGCCCATAACAGCTTAGCCAACATTTTGTGGCTGACGTTAGCTACCTGTTGCTATCAAAAATTAGATGAGTGTCGATGAGCCCAGTGAATTTGTATCCAGCAGCTATGCCCTTTTGCTATGGCTAGCTAACCTAACCTGTATAATGTTACATGCTAATCACATCTGCTCTAATGCACAGATGCGGCTTCAGGATCAGTACCCCTTCCCTCAGGCCGGTTCCCAGTTGAAGGAGAGGGAGGTAAAGCAGCAGGGCTTGGGGTTAACAAACAGATTTTAAATATGCTTACCATGCATTGAATACAACTTTAGGTAATATTCACATTTAGTTACTCTAGTTCTTCCAGTAATTGCAATACCATTGACCACTGGCACATTAAATTGAGGTTGTTACAGTAGCTATAGCTAGATTTGAGCAATTGAAAAATATCTATACAAATGATTATTATTATTATTATTATTATTATTATTATTATTATTATTATTATTATTATTATTATTATTATAACAATTAAGAGATAGCTCGAGCTGTACTGTGTTATTACTATTATAGGGCATTTTATAAATTATGTACACTATGGATACTCTAGAGGCAGGGCCTTCGAGCAAGGCAGCCAACGAGGAGAGCAGAGGTGAAGAGGCAGAGGTACCAGTACAAGAAGAGGTCGAGGACCATGAAAGCAGCACAGATGAGGAGGAAGCAGCTATGGACAGTCAATGTCAGGGACAAAGTGAGGCTCCGACACAGGATGCCACAGATACTGAGCCACCTGTAGTGGTGTCTGAGGTAGAAGATCTGCTATCACTTGACCCAGGGTTGTTCCCAGCTAGGATGAGTGACAAGGACAGGGCAACTATTGTAAAGAAATTAGCAATGCGAGAAACAGATCAAGAAATTCCACATGATTCAAAGGGAAAGAGATTTCCAGATTACTTGAAATACACCAAAGCAGATAAGGGTAGGGGAAAAGTGAAAAGGGACTGGTTGATTCACAGTGAAAGTGCAAATGCACTGTTCTGCATACCATGTGTTCTTTTCTCCAAGGAGCAAAAAATACCCTCTCTTAGTGCTTTGAGTAGTGACCAGGGATACAAGATGTGTGACGTCGAGTGGGGTCGCATGTATGATAAATTCCCAAGCCATGAAACAAGTAGGAATCACAGGGACTGTTATTTGCGATGGAAACACCTACAGTGTTCGGTTATGACTGCATGTGGCGTTGATCATCAGTTGCAGAGAGAGCTACAGTCTGAAATTGAGAAAAACAAAGCTATCTTGCAGAGACTCCTTGATGTCACTCTGCACTTGGCAACGAGGAATTTAGCTTTCCGAGGTAAAACGCATGCTTTGGGCGATGTCCACAATGGAAATTTTGTAGGTACGCTAGAACTTTTGTCACGATATGATCCACTCTTGAAAGACCACTTAGACAAAATCAGGACATCCAAAAAAGGAAGCCAGCTAACTCATTATCTGAGCCCAGACATCCAGAACGAGTTTATTGAATTGTGTGGGGGAAAGGTTTTAAAAACCATTATATATAATATACTATGGAATCATTTGTGATGCAACGCCTGACATTTCCCACACCGAGCAAAATGTTGTGCTCATAAGATATGTACATTATAATGAAGACACAGGCGAATGGGAGATCACTGAAAGATTTATTGAATTCAAAGATTTCAACGGAAAAACAGGATGTGAAATAGCAGGCATGATGGAGAGTGTGCTTCTGGATCTAGGGATAGACATTAGTGATTGCAGGGGGCAAGGGTATGATAATGGGGCGAATATGTCAGGGAAAATCAAGGGAGTCCAAGCACAAATACTGAAAAAGAATAATCTTGCTACTTTCTCACCTTGTGCCTCCCACACGTTGAATCTGGTAGGCGTGCATGCTGCAGAATCGAGCCCTGAAGTATCCAACTTTTTTGGTTACATTAACCGCCTCTACACATTTGTAAGTGCCAGTCCATCTCGTTGGTCTATATACAAAAAGAAAACAGGTTGCTCTGTACATAGGCTATCTGACACTCGCTGGAGTGCGAGAATTGATGCTGTGAAACCTGTAGCAAAGCACCTACCTGGTGTCATTGAAGCCCTTGCTACCATACTGAGCTCATGCAGTCTCACAGGTGAGGCCAGATCTGAAGCTGTTGGTCTGAGGAACTACCTCATGTCATTTGATGCCATTGTCCTTCTCACCATTTGGGTGAAAGTATTGCAATCTATTGATGACAGAAATGTGATACTCCAGTCAGGGAAAATCTCAATAGAGGTGGAGGCAGGTAATGTTGCTGCACTAAGAGATGAGATGCAGACTCTCAGAAATGGATGGGATGCTATTCTGTCTGAGGCATCAATGGTAGCTAAGGAAATGGAGGTTCCACCTCATTTCAAAAAAGAACTTTGCCGTGAGAGGAGGAGGAAGAGGTTTCATGATGAAACTGCTGAAGGAACAGGTCAGGAGGATAGGCCAGAAACAACATTCCGTAACACTGTGTTTCTCACTGCCATGGACCAGATCATAAGTGACTTGGACACTCGGTTCCAAACAACAGCAAATATTGTTGAAGAATTTGCTGCCATACTTAAAATTGGGAAGTTGAGTGACAGTGTCATGGCTTCTGTGTGTCAGCCACTGAGGGAGAAATACTCACAGGATCTCACAGATCAGTTTGAGAGTGAGATAAGGCATCTCAATAAAATATTTTCTGCCACTTTCCCCCCTGATTGTAGCTCTCTTGATCTACTGAATGCAATATACAAGATGGAACTCCAGAGCATTTTTGGAGACGTTTGCATTGCCCTCAGAATTTTCTTGACGCTCCCAGTTACCGTAGCTGGTGGTGAAAGATCATTTAGTAAGTTGAAACTTATCAAGAGCTATTTAAGATCTACCATGTCGCAAGAGAGGTTGAACAGCCTTGCAATGTTATCGATTGAAAGCAAGCTGGCTCTGTCACTTGATTTCAAAGAGCTCGTAAAAGATTTTGCCACCAAGAAGGTCCGGCGATTGGCGTTCGGGATTTAGGAATAAAAATCCAGTCTATGACAGGATTGTGGGATGTTTCCCTATAGTAAGCTGACAGGCTACAGCCCACATTGTGAACAATTACTATCTGATGCATAGTCCTCTCGCACTACATTTTTCATTGTTTGCTGTAAGTGTGTTCATGTCCTGAGAGTTTATTGTTTTATAATTATGTTCAAATCTTCAGTTAATTTATACTTTTGTCCTTGTGTTGTTCAAATCTTAATTTAATAAGTCAAAGAATGTTGAGATTTTTTGTTTGTTCATTCCTGTATTGGGTGTAATTTTCAATTAAATAGACAGAAGATAAAGTTGATAGTCAGTGCATGTTGATTTCTTGCAGTCCATTACAGTTCATTAACTTCAACAGGGTTTTCGAGGTTGGGTTTCATCGTGTCGTTTTGGGGGTGGACGCAAGGTTCTGACCCCACCAGTATCCAAGAATCCTGAATTGTCCCCACCAATAACTCAACACTTGTCACTCGCGCCTCCTCGAATTACTTGCGCGTGTAACAGGTAGGGCTTTAGCACTCTGCTGAGAAAGGCAGCAACCCGGCCGCTACAGCAAAAAAGCTAGTGCTCTGCCCGCGACAGTTCAAAATCTGCTTCGTAAAAGGTATATCCAAGCAGGGAACGATTGTATACTTCAGAGCACATCAAAATGTAAGTGTCTGTCAACCTAATAGTGTGCTTGAGTAGACTATTTGTGTTGGAGATGGGATTACAGAGAGACAGGACAAGTAACAGCTTTTGTATGTTGAGTATCAGAAAACATTGTCACAAGAATAGGGGAAAATATGCCTAGCTAGTGCAACTCAAGGTTGTTTGGTAGACTATTGCATTGGTCCATTCATTGAAGATGAACGCAATGCGACATCCTGAACTGGTGCTGAACTGCTGATCCGAATGTATAGGTAAAAACCATATTATGCGTTTTCATCAATAAATAAATGGCCACATTTTTTTTAGCGTGCGCGCTAATGCGCACTCGCATGGATTGGGGGCCCACAAATAGATTCTTTCATGGGGCCCAGAATTTCCAGCTACGCCCCTGGGTGCGTCACTCTCAGAGAGAGGAGATGTCCGCAGCTCCATAAGATCAGTTTGCGTGCCAGCATGTGTAACTGGAGAGAACGCAAACCCCCTTGGCGGTTTATATACGATATTGTGGTCGTGTTGTCTGTCCTCACGAGGACATGATGTCCTCTGAGAAAAGGCAGAAAGCGTTTCAGGGTGAGGAACACCGCTAAAAGCTCCAGATAATTTATGTGTGACCGTTGGAGGTCTCTGCTCCAGAGACCCCTCACAGGTCGACCTTCGTATATACAGTACCCCACCAGCCCGTCAGACATGCGTCTGTGGTGACCACCTTCCGCGATAGGACAGCTCCCATAGGCACGCCCCGTACTAGAAAAGTCGGGTTTAGCCAGTGGCGCAGTGCCATTACGCATTTCATAGTGACCATCACTCTCCGCGCGCCATGACGCGCGGGGTCCAGTCTGATGGCAGCTACCCAGCGCTGAAACTCCCTCATGTGTAAGCGTCCCAGTCGTACCACCAGGATGGCTGACGCCATGAGCCCCAGTAACCGCACACATGATCTGAAGAGAACATATTTGCGTAGCCGGAAATGAGCGAGGCAAGCTCTGAAGGCTTTCACTCTCTCTGCTGACAGGCGGGCTCTAAAGGGCACCGAATGCAGGTGTAGGCCCAGGAAGAGTACAGTCTGGGCTGGGGACAACATGCTCTTTCTGTGTTTATTACGAAACCCAGATCGAGCAGGTGTTTTACGAGGACATTCGCCTGCGTAATAGCCTCTTGCTCCGACTCTGCGAGAAGCAGCCAGTCATCCAGATAAGTTGCCAAGCTAATACCCTGTTGTCTTAACGGGGCTATCGCGGCTTCCGTTCATCGTACAAACACTCGCGGATTGAGAGAGAGACCGAAGGGAAGTACTCTGTACTCGTAACAGACACCCTGAAAGCCGAACCTCAGATATTTCCTGTGTGGATAATATACTGGGATGTGGAATAAGCATCTTTCAGGTCGACTGATGTGAACCAATCGTTTTGGTGCACGAGACGCAACAGAGATGTGTGAGTGAGCATTCTGAATTTGTATCTTTTGAGATATTTGTTCAGAGCTCTCAAATCTAGTATAGGCCGAATTCCGTTCCCTCCCCGTTTGGGAACAAGGAAATACTTGGAATAAAAGCCGCTCTAACTCTGTTCGGCGGGTATTATCGATATAGCCTTCTTTATTAGTAGCGAGAAAATCTCTTGCTCCAGAATATGGGCCAACTCTCCCCGTGCTTGTGAATACAGAATGCCCGAGAAGCGAGGGGGGGTGACAGCGAATTGGAGTCTGTAGCCCTGTGTTAATGTCTTGAAAACCCAAGCAGAATCTGTGCGCATCTTCCACTTTTCGCTTCTTAAAGCGAGCGGAGATGTCACATCTCTGTCGTCTGCCCTCTGTGTCTTTATTTGTTGTGTTATGGGGCCCTCTAGTGTCTGAACACGTTGGTACCCCAGGTTGACAACCCCGGCCGACACTGCGCATGCGCGTGGCGGTGGTGCCTTCACAATCCCGTCTAATTTCCGCCTTTTGAGAAAGGCCGTAGCCGCTCTCAATAGAGGGGTAGACGACAGACTGTTTATTGTTTTTATTGTTTTTCTTTTCATTTTTATTGACTGCGCCCTTGGCTTCAAGCCTGGAAACGACAGTGGAAAATGATTTATTAGGAAACAATAATGTTGACATGTGTTTGTGTGACTTAAACAGGCAGCGGAACTTGCTGTCTTTGATGTTAAGTCCATTTCCCTTATGGCGCGAACTTGAGGATGACGTTCTGGCATCACTCGAGGCGGCGGGAAGATGGGGGCATGGTGGCACCCCGAAAACACATGAGCATCTAACACTGGAATGTGTTCTGGAGCTGGGGAACAGGGAACTTCCAGCTCTCTCGTTGAGGAGAGGAGAGGAGGCTGTCAGGCCGCCCGCTTCTTCTTCCTCGCCTGGTGGCTGAAAACCTGGGTCGGCTGTGCCTGAGCGGCAGCTGCCGGAACCGGAGATCTTCTTGGCCAGCTCATCCTTGCCTCGTGCCTGGGCTGGGGACCTGGGACGGGCTGTGGTCTCTGCTGCTTTGGTATCTTGAACCGGGCAGGACGTGAGGCAGCTTGAGTGAAGGCCTGCCGCGGGACCGTTGAAGGTGGCGGCTGGACCCTTCGGGGGAGACAGAGCTGGAGAGCCTCGTCTACTTTCTTTTTTGATTCGCATCTCAGCTGCATCGAAGCTAAAGTGGAGCCAAATATGCCCTCGGGAACAATAGGCATGTCCAGAACATCCTCTTTTTCCCGGTCTGGAAGGTTTGTCAGGTTGAGCCACCTGGCTCTCTCCTGTACCACCATAATTCCCAGTGCTTTGGCCGTGGCTTGGACTGCACAGCGCTGCACACGGAGGCTTCTGTCCGTGATCGCTGCGATCTCGTCCCACACGGCAGGCTCAGGTTTGCTCGACAAGTCTTCGCAGAGCTCCGCCTGGTAGGCGGTCAGCAGCGAGGAGACGTTGAGTGCCCTGGCGGACAAAGCTGCGGCTTTATAGGCCCGTTCGGTCATCGCTGACTGAAAACGGTCTGCCTTTGCCGGTAGCGTGGGGTTCCTGCTCGGTGTCGAAGCCAGCCTCGGTTGGAGGTGGGCTGCCACCAGCGGTTCCATGGGCGGCCGAGCCTCTCCATACCGTCACAGTCCAGGGAGGAGGCACCCTGGATTGGGGCCTTGTTGCTCAAAGGGCGGTCTCTCCACGAGACCGACACCTCGTCCAGCATCTCCGGAAAGACTGGAAGGAGCTGCCTCTTCGTCCTCGCTGCTTGGGGCAATTGCTTCCCCTCGTATTGAGATCTGGAGGTCTCCTTGGCCACTTCAGGCCATGGGATGTCCAGCCTGGACGCAGCGCGTTGACACACGGCCTGCAAGTCCATACTTAGGCAGGGCGAAGCTGGTGTGCTTTCGCCCGGACATCGCTCCCGGCTTTGCAGCCTGAGCCGATGAAACGAAGATGTCATCCTCGTGCTCATCCGAGTCGGACAGGAGGAACTCAGAGGCATCCTCTTCTTCCTCCATATAGTCCTCCAGGATATCCTCCGCGGGTGGAACCATGGTGAGGTCCAGTTGGGAGCCCCAGCCTGACACGGCGCGGGGCTCCGGTTCAGCGGCTGCCGCTGTTATTGAGCCCCAGCCTGACACAGCGCGGGGCTCAATCTCTGCGGTGGACGCCACCATGTCTTAATTGCCGGACATGAGGGGGTCCTGTCCCGACAAGCTAGCTTGACGTGCTAGCCGTCGGCGGAGGCTCGTAATGGTGAAGCGGGCACAATGCCCGCACGAGCCGGGGTTATCGATAGCCTCCTGGGCGTGTTCCAGCCCGAGGCAGGACGAGCAGACCTGGTGTGAGTCTGTGCCTGAGATCTTAAACCCGCAGCCGCATAGCCGAGCCTCCGAGTCCCTGACTACTCTGGTGTGAGGGAGAGAAGGGTCCATCTTTGTTCGTGGGGTGTCGGCGTGGAGTGGACACGCTAGTAACAGGTACGTTACTGAGAAAAATAAATAAATCCAACCTTGTCGTTAACCCGAAAGGAAAAAGCGACGGTGTAGATTTTATTCTTTAAAGAATATTAACTTGTGTGTTAATACCTTTTTTGTTTTTATCTCCGTCTCCTCTGGTGTGGGAGAGAAAAGAGAACGTCCTCGCTACCGTGGTGTCGGTGTGGAGGGAAGAAAAGTTAGCAACAGGTATGTTACTAGCTTGAAGAAAAAATCAAACCTTACCGTAATTTCGAAAGAAAGAAACGGCGAGGCAGATTACAATATTAACTGGTCTGTTTTTTCTTTTAAACTCATAGTTTTGCTTTATTCTGAGAAAGTATTGCTTTATCTTTATGATACGAAACTAATCCCATAGTTGCTGAAAGTTATGCAGTGTAGAAAAAACTGAAACTATTTTGTGAGTAATAACTATACATTCTCCTTCGGATCCTGTAAGTCATGCACTGAGGGGAAGGTTTACATCTATATAATTCATATTTATTTAAAAATATTGAATTATTTTTGATAACTCCCGTGTATTTCAAACTTAACACTCAGAGAAACTTCTCTCGTTAAACACACATTTATTTGGAGCAGAAACTTGACACAAAGAAACTCACACAAAACAAAGTGATTTTAACTCTTGCCTTTGTTAGCACTGTCAACGTGTCAAATGTCTGCATTGCTTTATTGTAAGTGTCAAAGAAGGCCCATTTTAAAGAGAAAACGTCTTTCACGTAGCAAAGAAACCCTTGCAAACAATTGTTCGGCTGTCAGAAAACAGCATTAAAACATTCCTTATTCAAACTCTGCTCTTTGCCTAAATGTCAACATCAAATACCATCATATGAAACAAGGCATATTCATCGTAGCAGATAAGAGCAGAATGGTATAATTCATGCTTTCCTTGTCCTCGGCTTTCCTACAACCTTTAACAGGTGAGAGCGCAACAATAGCTGTAAGCCGCTTTCCATGGTGTCTGACTCAGTCGGAGTGTGTGGGATAGGCGAACACTTATAAGGACATCAGTTTCTGAGGCTTAAGCTTCACACTGAGGTTTCCTTTAGCCTCTTGTATCTCACCTCTCTTTGTCCCTTTGGAGACTTACCAGGGCTAAGCTATTTGCTGTCATGGTTGTCTGTGCTGTGACATCTAAATCTTATTGCAATGTGTCACACATTCTGTACTGAGCACTTAGAGCAGCAATCTATAAATGTAACCATGTTTGTTGCCTGGGAATGTTCAATTGAAGAGATGGAACCCTAAAACCTGATAAACATTTCAGAAAAGAGTGAGCTTCACCAAACAGTGAATACATTTTTTTTGCGTGATATAACAAAGCTAAACGATGAAGGTAAATGATTGATTTATAAAGGAAATATCTTTTAACATTAACAAAAAAATTAAAATGATTTTTTTTCTTTTATTTAAATGTGGCAATGAGTAAGTGTTGTCCTCAATGTCCCGTCAAGATAATCTCTGCCCTGCAAGTTCTTATAATAAACTATTTAAATTATCATTGCATTGTTTACAGTGCCTAACTCACATGCGTTGTTTCTACTTATTTTATTATATTCAATTGTACTTGCATTTATTTTTGTATTACTTTTTATCGCATGACACATAACTGGTAATGTTTTGCTATGTGGAGAGGCTGTGTTTCATTGATTATCAGGGCTTATCAGTATTTTCCCTAATATTGTAGGTGACAATCACACATTTATTTTTTTGCACTGTGAACAGACGTGTTAAATGTGGGCAGGAACCAGGTGGATTTTGTGATATGGACGCTGTTGCACCCCGGGTTACCTCAGTGGTAAACTTCCACCCACTCCTCAGAAGCAATGTGGATGACGATTGCTCCATGCTGCTGCTTCACTCATCTATATTTTACAGGTTAGTTTCCTTAATATATTGAATGTCAAATCGTGCAAGCTGAGCAGCGAGCGCGACAAGCAGGCACGCTTGTCAGCGCCATAGACTGCAACCATAAAAGTTGAGACATGCGGTTTATTTTACCCGAGTGCATTCTTACAGGAACGTTGCCATGTTTTAGGCTGAATTACTCTACAGTGATTTTATTTAGGCTTATAAATGTATAAAACGTTTGAGAGACATATGGTATATAATATGCTGAATAAACTAACAGTTAAATGTTACAGAGCTGTACTTGTTATTGTAAAATGTTTATATTGTAATTAATGTAGTCTAATGTAAAGGTGTATAGGCCTATATAACTAGTAGGCCTATGTAAACCCTGATTAATTACAGATTAGGCATTTGCTTTAAAAGCAGTTAAATATTGCTGTAATTTACAATATAATATTATAGCGGCCCAAATTGACTTTTATATGGGTAATAATCTGTAGAATGTTTCTTAAATTAGAAAACTATATGAGAGCTTCATTTGTGATATTTATTTATTTAAAGCAGTTATTTTTAGGTATTTTGCACATAATGGAATGTAACAGAAACTGGCACCCATGGAAATGATATATTATGTGAATTTTGATGAAAAATAGAAATGTAATAACCTGCACTCTTTCTCTATTTTTTTTATTTCTCTATTGTTGCTGCAGTATCCATTTTGGGACCCGTAACATCTTGTTACTGGCAGTGGATGACAAGTTAGTGGTTGAGAAACGTACAATAATGTTGTGTGGGACTTTTTGGTAGAGAGTGAAGGAAACTTAAGTGTCTCATTTACATTCAAAAACTGCTCATTCTACCCTGTTTGTCTTCAAAACTCTCACTATGCTAATGCTCTCTTTCTGCACTGACAAGTATACTTCATGCAGGAGGTTTTAGGTTTCTTTGCCAGTGTTGTTTTCAGGACTTTCCTCTGTCTCTTCCTGCATTTGCGTACTGTATAAGCCAGTGTTGATGGCTGTTTTGAATAAATGAGGTACCTAGACTCACATTTTAGGCAAGTGCACAGACATCTCCCCCTAGATGAATGTGAAAACACCTCTGTAGTGACAAACTTGGATCCAATACAAGTCAGATTAGGTGAGGATAAGACTCTTTAGGGGACATTTTTGAGTGGAGTAATTTTAAACTGCAGTATCCCTGATGTTTGATGCAGAATTCACGATTGCATCAAACTGATTTTTAATACAGGCTGTACTTTCAACATTATTTTCTTTTAGCTTATTTCATTTGTTTTTGTACTTAACTAAAAAGTTTTCAACAAAAACTAAACAGGGCTGCAAATAAACTTCATGTTAGGAATACTGATACTGTCAGATCGAGAGAAAGAACAGCTTTTAGTTGTCAACATTTGACAACATTCTTCTCTTTTTTGCCAGCAGTTACCAAAGACTGACACAAATATTTAAAAAGTCCCTAAAGCAAGTTTGTTCTTTCTTTCTAATTATTTCCCTCAGTGAACAAGCAAATAACTCACAAATCGCGCTCACATCCCACAGAGCAGCAGCATACACCGTTTGTCCTCCTTCCTTTATGAACAGTGAGATGCTTTTCAAACTATCTAAGATCCAAAAATCAGTGATAGGCCAGAACAAACATTATATTAGTATCATTGTCATGAATTTGTTCACTGCGTTCCTCTATATTCTGCTCCACACACCTGCGTCTCTTCCCTGTCATCGTGCCTGATTAAAACTCTCACTGTGGCTGCCGGTGCCGTCATTCATGTTATTGCCAAGGACAATCCTGTGATTTCCCAACAGTGACTGCACCCGGGACAATACTCTACTTAACAATTTCTCAGATGGATCAATTTATCTGCGCGAAAACCTGAAATGGTTCCACAAAGCTGAGAAACTGATTTGGCGACGTAGAGAAATTACACACCTGCCAGAAAAAGATATCATAGCTGCATGAAATTATAATTTTACCCCAACATGTTAGTCCTGTCTGTAAGCTGCACAATCAAAGCAAACAGCCTGACATTATAAAGATGTCAATGACAGTCCGCAGACAGAACAACTTTTTGAAATGGCAGCACTATAGGAAATGTTATATCAATAGTGACAAAAGATTACTCGCATCTTTGAATGTATAAGGTCACTACAAACAACCTTTCGATGCTAATAAAACAATGCCTACTTACTCAATGGCAGGGTAGAATATAAATTACTTTACATGAGAAGTTTAAAGTGACCCAGGTAACTTGAAGTAATGATGATCTGGCAGAAGCTCCAGATTACATTTTAATTTAAATTCCAAAACTAAAACTCTATATTTCAGTCTATTTGTTCTTTTTTTCATTTTAAATTACTTAAAGTATTTTACATTCTGTTCATTTTCCTTAAGAGAGAATATCAAACTGGGTATTTTTTAAATTAATTTATGTATTTATATTTCACAGAAATAGCTTCAGTGTGAGTTATATTACATTTGATGTAACGATGTGTATCGTGGTAACATCTTAAGCCTCTTCAGACAGCAGCTAAATGGCTTCACATGCCATAGCACACAATTATTTGAGTCTACACAATCACTTCTGACATTTTTCCACACTGATGTGTTCAGTCGAAACTCCTCAGTGCTCTCACATCATTGTACACATACATCATAAGCGGCTATAGCTCAGGCGGTATCCTTTCATAAGAGACTACACTGCCACAGAGAATGGATTATCTAACACAATAACAGATCAAAACACACCTCACAGCACAAGCTCATTGACTGCTGTAATAGCTCACCACATAATGGAGGGTGCATGCTTACTTCACTTTTCAGAGCATGCTGTAATTATTATTCAGAGTGCTTCTGTTTCATCCTCAATCGCTTTCGTCTGTAACAAAATAAACATTTGTATTCTTTAGTTCTCTTATCCTGACACAGCAATCAAGTCCAGTGTTCAACTGATGGAAACATATGTGCAGTTAGTTTAAAACCTAAATTAGATCAAAAATAATTTCTAAAAAAACAAAATGTTATAAAACACAAACACTTTTAACAAGGAATGCAAAATTAATCAAAATGTAATTGAATTTCCAATATAGTCTAGTGCAATATCCTAATTGCAGTAAGCGCAATATTTTGTAAAGGTATATTATGTAAAATATAATTATATACAAAATGTTGTGTGGTCCAAGCCTACAATCAGTATTCTGCGAAATCTTATAATAATAAATAAGATAATATTTATTTGGTAAAGATCCTCTTAAAAAATCCCACTATGATCGTTTTTTTTTATATTTATGTGAACAATGTTTCAAAAATGATCACCTCATCTAATATCATTCAAAAATAATCGCAATTAGTTGTTTTTTATAGAAGTGTAGCTCTGCTTTCCACATTTGCGGTCATTTTGAAATAATTGGATAGTATAAAGGTTCTGGACACACACACACACACACACACCCACACCCACACCCACACCCACACACACACACACACACACACACACACACACACACACACACACACACACACACACACACACACACACACACACACACACACACACAGGAATACATGAAACACTGACACAAAGCTGAATGATCTTTTCAGACTGTGCACAATAGCTAAATTAAATCTAAACCAAAATAACCTGCAGCTCTGAAGGATGGCCCTGAAATGTAGTTTGACATACAGTAGCCTCAAAATTTTATCGGGGAAAATAAATGTGCAATGTCTAACCCAATTTCCAAGATCTGATGTCTTTATTGGAAAAATAATCTGAACTTGCCCTGAATCCTCCATACAGGATCAGGATCTATGTATGCAGTCCTCTCACTTTTAATGTTCCCCTTATTAGCCATTATGTGTTAGAGAATTGGCAAAACAGTAAAATACTTAATCAAGTACATAGCAAGAAAACTGCTTGATGTCACATGCAGGTGACCTAAACGTAGGACATGTTGAAATAACTGATGCAGATAATCAAGCAATAGGACATTACACATGTATGATCGCTTTGGGTCACCCCACAGCCAGGATCGACATGTTGACATTTCTACCTCCTGTGCTATAGCGCTGTGACTGGTTCATGAGCTCAATACACTTTCTTTAAACATCCTGAAACATGATAGGGTGCTTTTCTTAAGACCTGTCATTTCGCATTAGTGTGAGAACAGCATGCAGTTGTCCTTTGTCTGTCTATTTGTCATCAAAAGAAAAGGGCACAACTTACCTGAAGGGATGTGTGTGCTCTGGCTTCTCAAATCATTCAAAACATTGAACAGCCCATTGGTTTATACACAAATGTATGCACTGCCTTAATCCAGAACATTTTGCAATGTTAAGGAATCTCTTATATACCTCGGTGGATGTATTGCAGGGCGTATTGTGATGGCTTATTTGTGCAGTACAAACTGACTATAAATAATTTCTGAAAGGAGATTGTATAACAGACTTCTACCTATATTATCCCTCAGATTTAATTCAAGAATTTCTAACCTGTTTTATATTCAATATGTTTATACCCTAATATGCTTCAGCAAGCTAATGCTAATGCACAAAGTGGTGTTAAATCTAATTGCACATATATCAACATGTGGACGTGGGGTCCAAACTGTCAACTCAAAGATTGGTTAATAACCATACTATCCTTTGAGTTTATTCCTTTAATAATTAATTGAATGCCCCAATTTAACATGTTTGCAGTTTACTTTTAAAACGTAACCTATATATCACTATTATAGTTGGATAATTTTTCGAGGCATTTCTGTTTTAAAACAAGGATCTTTGATACTTGCTGAAAAGATGTTGAACTCAAAAGGCTTAAACTTATGCACTGCAGGTTTGTAGTGTTTGAGACCTGGACCTCTTGAACCCAAAGCGAGAACAACAACCCTAGAAAAATATGCTTCCCAAGTTGCTTAACAAATGTGCTCTACCTTTAAACCACACAGATTTGCCATGCACTCAAAGCGCTGTTATTTTAATACATATTTAGGCACAATAAAATGATCTTCTAAATGTTTGGTAGAGATGTTGAGCCATGACCTTCACAATAAATTCAAAGATACAGTATATTCCCCTTTCGATAACTCTATAATGTATTTCCGACCGATTTACCATTAAACAAGATTATGAAGAAAAATCTTGGTATCAGTATGTGCACCTATCATCCGTACAAATGTCCAAACTATAGAAACAGGAACAAAATGCTAGGTTGAAATATACGTTTTACGTTTGTAATATATATTGGTGTCGGAGGTTTGCCTTTTGTGGTTGCCAATGGCCTGGGTTGAGCCACATTTAATTTGTCTTAAAGCACTGTAAGCTGGACTTAAAAGCTGATGCAGCACATACAGTAAATGATTACCCTCTTGCTAAAATGCAACATGCAAGTTACAGTTGATGAAGCGTTCTGGCCTGTTAGTGTTTTCTGATGAGTTCATAAAAAGTTGTTGTGGTTCATTCAAGCCTTTCAGATTATTATATATACCAATTTATTATTGGAAGGGGTATAACATATCCCTCATTGCTGTGAGTAGAAATCAAGTTTAATTTGCCTGCCGAACTATGAGGCTGCAGAAGACTCCCCCATGACTGATAGGCCATGTCACCAGCAAAGGGCAGGAAGATAAGTGGAGTTGCTTTGTAGTATAATGGAGGTTGTAAAATGTAAAAGAGCTCTGTGATGCATTTACTGTTGCCCATAAAATAATACTCCTCAGAGTGGCCACAGTGATGGAAGGCCAGCAGCTCTCCACAAGTACACTGTGTCTTTATCCTGTCATCATGTCAACATGTACGCCAAAGAGCAGTAAGCCCTGGAGTGACACTTTGTAAGAAAATCTGTTCTCTATAGTTAAGTCTTTAGAAATAAAAAACGGTAAACCAGCAGCCTTTGTTCCAATCCCACAACTCACATTTGTTGTGCTTGTGCATACCGTCAGGGGCAATATGGTGTAGCGGTAATGACATCAGTTCAATTACTGGTTGTTTATCATAATTAGTCTGGGTAGTCGCTCTAACTATAATGCATGAGCTGTGCTAAGGGCAGGATGTTGGTCAGCAAATGAACATTCAGCTTCTCTGTCCATAATATCTGCCATTAATCTTAGTCAGCTCTTGACTCGGTCTGAAATGGAGGGGTCATTTTCAATGCCACATTATTGCAGACACATCTCATCCTCATTAATGACTTCTTCTTTTAATTTATGGTTCAAGAAGCTAAACAAAAACAGAGAAAAGGTTGCCAATCCTGACACTTAATCATTTTGAGCTGCTAACATGCAACAGCAAATTAAGTGATAGAGAGTGCGTTTTTAAGAAGGACCTCATTAAATCCTAGTGCATTATATTTTGGTGACTTTGCGGATTGTTAATCTCTTTCCATTCTCAGGGTCAAAATATCCTTCAACCTGTTCTCAATGTTAGAGCTCTACAGTCTCCCTTGTTTTAAAGGCAAGTTTGTGTGATAATCTGTTGAACAAATTTAGTTTTCAATCTTCACCATCCATGATCGCTGTTTTATACTCTTTCTTTGTACTTATTTGTACAACTGTAATGTAATGCAATCGATTGATTTCCAAAACCACTGCTTCCCATTGTAGTAATAAATGAGAAAAACCGATGGCTGCTTTACCAATGTCCTATTCTCTCCTAGATAATGCCTCAAGTAACAATAGATGCATTCAATGAAGCAGAATGGCACACATTTATCTTTTCAAGCCAGTTGAGGTTACTAGAAGAATACATCGCATAAATGCAGCCATTCAGTATTTCTTTGGCACAACTATGATTATTCACTATTTATTTCCA
This sequence comes from Notothenia rossii, assembly GCF_949606895.1. Classification (NCBI taxonomy): domain Eukaryota; kingdom Metazoa; phylum Chordata; class Actinopteri; order Perciformes; family Nototheniidae; genus Notothenia; species Notothenia rossii. The sequence goes on from NC_136904.1 coordinate 76,932,943, forward strand.
AAATAATTTGGTTCCAAAAATGTAAAACTGTTATTATTGCTGAGCTCTAAGTGTATGATATGTATCCCAGACATGTATCATAGTTGTATTACTTCAAATGACATTTTCTGATTTAGTGTTGATTCCAATGACCAGACGTCCAATGGATGCTAGATTAATTTATTTTTGGCAATTTTTGATTTTCATTCATTTTTCTTGCTACTGACACCGCCTCAACAATGTCGACTGTGCATCTTTACCTATTTATAGATACATATATTTAATAATTACTTTGCATAAGGGTGAAACTGAAAATATCTGACATGCGTGCGACCAAATATACAGTACGGGGTTGGGTTTATCTTCGTTATCCCTGGATAGTCAGTATGAGTTAGATATGAGACCAAACCTAAAACGCAAATGTGTTGGAATATTTTCTTTGAGAAAAGTAAACTTGACGGTGGTTTCACCAACATAACTGAATAACAGTGTCAACCAAGATATGTTTTTAGAAAAAATAAATAAAGGTCATGTCTTGCACTCAATGGAAAGCCGTTCAAAAATGTGGTAAATTACAATTACCACAATCATGAAAGTGAAAGATGATCAGTAACTGGATGGTTAAGCCTAAGGCAACAAGAATGTCAAAACGACAGACTCGATAGCTTTTATTTGTAGGTGACTTAGAGAAAGAAAAACTACTCAGTGAGTCTTCACACAATTAAGTCCTCTGATTCGATGAAGGAATTGGATCGATGATACTTGTATGAATGTTTTCTGGCTTCTTCAGTTGGTGTTATCATTTAAGTCCAAGGAGATATTTTTTTACAAAGATTTCAATATTTTAAAGCCTTGCTGCAACGTAGCATTTTTTTAAAGACCATCATTTGATTGATTTCTCTTTGCTAATGATCACATACATGAAGAAACGTTTAAAAATTCATGTTTATTAGCATGTACCGTTCCTCAAAAAACAATACACTATCTTTATACTGTATACGGCCTATACTATACAAGAAACTAGAGCCCAGAGTGAAAATTGACAAATCTATGAAAGTCAAGAAAGCATTAGAGCAGTAGAGACATGGGCATGAGCAAAGTGCTTCTCTGATGTCTTTCAATTATTAATTTGATAAAATAATAATGCAGCTGATGCTTGAAAATGTGTCTTTCTAGTCGTTTGCACCATTTTCCACTGCAGTTTACATGGCTCTACATGCAGTACTTTAAATAAAATATAGATTTGTCATAATAATAACTTATATCTTTGGGGGGGAGTGAAAAAGCTTCATAAGCTCCCTTCCATACAGAACGTTTTAAAAAACATAGATTATATTGCACAAAATATTGCCCCAACTTTTTTTCACTATGACTAAAACCTTTGTTAGTAGAAAGAACCAATTGTGGACATTGCACTAACTCATTTGTCCAACGGGTCAGGTTCATTTTTCAGAGGTCAAATCAGTGTGAGCTGTAAAGAAGCTTGGGTGAAAGCACCACAAACCAAGAATGCATGTTCTTTTGACCGATGTATCTAAAACATTCCCCGATTAATCTTCGTTAATTTACTAATCTAATGAATTACCAATGTTGCTCCATTATCAGATAAAAACTTTACATAGTTTGCATACAAGAAAACATCTTTTGATGACACCAAAAGCTGAACTGCTGCCATAGTTATTTTCACTTGATGTAAAGTTACCTTTAGCCCTTGTTTGTTTACATTAGTAACATTTCTAAACCATCATTACAAGTGAAAAAACTCCTGAAGCCAGTAGCCCCTTGTGGTTTGAAAATAATGGATTTATCAAAGCGGCTGGCCAAGCAGCACTGCATCAAAAACATTCCATTTGCTATTTTAATGCAGCCTAATACAGTGCCCCTACCAAAACAGTTATGGATTTTGCTTGAATAATAACAGAAACTAAAGAATGCAATTCCTGAAGAAATTGCAAGTGGGAATGCTTTATGCTGAAAAGCTGACGCTAAACTGCTATGCTGAAATGTAATGTGTAAGAAGAAAGTGAAGAATTTAGATTGAAACGATACATGAACACTGGGGGCTTGAATGTGTGATGAGAGAAGAAAATAAAGTAAAAAGGCTTGGAAAAGCAGCAGAATATTTGAACTGCAAACTTTTTAACTAACTTGATGGCGAATGATCTGTCGCCATGCCAATGGCATTTGATGACATCCCATAATACGCTTAGATGCGTTGATGGCTGCATTGTTACCAAACCTGTGAAGTTTTGGGCCGTTTGGAGCATTTTCACTAAAGTTATGAGAAAACCGTGTTTCATGGCGAGCATTTTGTTGCCATGGCAACGGCATTTTAAGAAATCTCAAAACTGTCCCATAGATGTCTTCACGGCTGGAATTTTGTGTGCACACATGTGAAGCTTGAGCACTTTTTGAACATTTTCATAGTTGTTATAGCGACATTGTCTTTTATGGCGAGGGATGCGTTTCCATGGAAACGGCATTTGATGAAACCCCATAATTGACATAGAGCTGTTGAGGGCTGGACCGTTAACCATTATCTGAAGTGTGGTGCTGTTTTGACCCTTTTCATAGGCGTTACGACAACATCGTGTTTTATGGTGAGGGATGCGTTTCCATGGAAACGGCACATGGTGAGATGTCAGATTTGACGTAGAGCTGTTGAGGCATGGAGAGGTGATATACAAGTGAAGATTTTGGGACGATCAGACCTTGTCCATTGGAGTTTCAGCGACATCGTGTTTTATGGCGAGGGATGTGTTTCCATGGAAACGGCGTATGATGACAACCCATAATTGACGTAGAGCTGTTGAGGGAAGGACCATTAACCATTATCTGAAGTCTGCTGCTCTGAGCATGTCAGTTGGAGTTATGACATCATCGTGTTCCATGACACAGGTGTTTATATTTGAGCTAACGAGGTGTCCAGAGATCAAACATTTCCATGATGAGACTTGTATTTACATAACATAGAGTGGGAAGCTTCCCCATTATGTAGGAATTATATAAATAATTCAAATAAATGTGGCAAAGGCTCAAATGTGTTGAACAACACATTTGTAACAGTTTTGTTAATTGACCAAAAAATATGAACAGTTGGAAGATTGAAAATGGGTTTATTAGGATTATTTGTAGGTCATTGAAAAGTAGAATCATTTAGAAAGATTTGAATATTGAATGTTCTGTTTTAGAAAAGCTGACACTGTAGTGCATCGCTGGTGTTAAAAGGGATTTATAAGAGTCATGTTTAAAGATGTGGAAACCTAAAACGTTTATAAAGATCCTGTGAGTGTGTGTCATTGGTTAGCTGATAAAATGTTAGGGATAAATTACATTACATTACATTGCATTTAGCTGACGCTTTTATCCAAAGCGACTTACAATAAGTGCATTCGACCAGGAAGATACAACCTTGAAGAAAACAGAATCATATAAGTACATCAGGTTTCATAGAGCCAAACATTTCAAGTGCTACTCAACTGGCTTTAGATAAGCCAGCCCTTTATTAGTATATAAGTGCTTTGTTAGTAATTCTATCGCTCGAAGTGGAGTCGAAAGAGATGAGTTTTCAGTCTGCGCCGGAAGATGTGCAAGCTATCTTCTGTCCTGATTTCAATGGGGAGCTCATTCCACCATTTTGGAGGATAGCAAACCCACACGTTTTTGCTGATGGGAACTTGGGTCCCCCTCGCCGTGCGGGTGCAAATACCTAAATACCTTAACATATTGACTACAAGAGCTTGAATCAAACAAGCAACCTTGTATTTGAAAGATTAACTGACATAGCAACAGTCTTTTATGAACTCAGACACTTAGGAGATAGACAGAGGTAAAGTATTTGTAAGAGACTTTATTTTTTCAAGAACAGCAAAAGATGAACAAAAAATGGTCTCTACAAAAATGGAGAACAAAATGAAAACGCTCAAGCAGTGAGGATCACAACTTTCAACAGAGCACATAGAGAGCATAGACCTGACTGTGGCAAAAGACAAGAGCAAGGATCTGACCATGGCAATAGACAAAAACGAACTGACAAAGAACACTGGGGAACAGGGGAATTTAAACACAAGACAATCAGACACAGGTGGGAACAATCAGGGGCGGGGCTGACGCTGATTAGCACAGGAGACACAGAAGGGGTGACAGGTGAACACAATCAGGGCCGGGGCTGGTTTGATGAGTCTGGAATGACAGGTAAACGTTAAGTGACAAAACAAAACAGGAAGTGGAAAACAATACAAAAAAACCACATAAATCTCAACATTTCTGTCGGTGCACAACAGTATCCCCCCCTCTAGGGTCGACTCCTGATGGCCCATGCCGATCATAAAAATCCTGAATCAGAGCTTTGTCAACAATGAATCTTGCAGGAACCCAGCACCTTTCCTCGATACCATAACCCTTCCAATCCGCCAGGAATTGCTTGCCTCGACCCCTATTGCGGACCTCGAGCAGCTTGCGAACCTTGTAAGTTCGACCACCTTCGAAGAACTGGGGTGGTGGAGGGGGCTTGGAGGCGGGAATAAGTGCGCTCTCATACACATGTTTAATTTTGCTCACATGGAAAGTAGGATTTACTTTCATGGACCTGGGGAGTCGTAGGCACACAGACACCGGATTGATGATTTTAGACACCGAAAAAGGTCCCACAAACCTTGGAGCCAACTTCCTGGAAGCCACCCTGAAGTGGTAAGTCCTTGGTAGAAAGCCACACCTTTTGACCTGGACTGTAGAGTGGAGCGGCCCTGCGGTGGACGTCTGCTGCAGCCTTCATCCGAACCGAACTTCGGAGAAGAGATTGGCGAACTCCAGCCCAAACTCGGCGACAGCGTCTGATCAAGGCATGAGCCGATGGTACCGTAACTTCCCCTTCGTTGGTTGGGAACAGCAGAGGTTGATAACCATTGGCACAATGGAAAGGAGAGAGACCTGTGGCCACCGTGGGAAGAGTATTGTGAGCAAACTCAACCCATGTGAGGTGTTCGTTCCAGGTGCTCTGGTTCTGGAAAACGAGACAGCGTAGTGTAGTCTCCAGTTCCTGATTCAGGCGCTCCGACTGTCCATTCGATCGAGGGTGGTAACCTGAAGACAATCTGACAGTAGTGCCTATGAGTATGAAAAACTCCTTCCAGAAGGCTGAAATGAATTGTGGACCCCTGTCGGAAACAATGTTGTTTGGGAATCCGTGGATCCTGAATATATGGTTCATCATGACCTCTGCGGTACCCTTGGAAGAGGGAATCTTGGTTAGAGGAATGAAATGAACCATCTTGGAGAACCGGTCCACCACTGTCAGGACCGTAGTTTTGCCTCTGGACGAGCGGAGACCAGTCACAGAGTCCATACATATGTGTGACCAGGGACGTTGAGGAATCGGCAGCGGTTGGAGCAAACCCATCTTGACCTGGGACGAGGTTTTATTGCAAGCACACACCGGACAAGCCGCTATGTACTCCTGCACATCCTTCTTCATGGCTGCCCACCAGAAACGCTGCTTAATCCTGCACATAGTCCTTTTAACTCCAGGGTGGCACGAGAGCACAGACCTGTGGGCCCAGTGGATGACCTTAGAGTGGAGAGACACAGGAACAAAGAGCAGGTTGTTTAGACACTCGCTAGGTGCCGGGTTCAACATATTAGCCTGCTTAACATCCGACTCTATTTGCCAGCAAAAGGCTCCGACCATATGGTTTAAAGGAAGGATGGTCTTGGGCTCTACAGCAAGGAGTTCTGGTTCGAAAAGGCGAGACAAGGCATCAGGCTTTTGATTCTGGGAACCGGGGCGAAAAGAGAGGGTGAAATTTAACCTACTGAAAAATAGAGTCCATCTGGCCTGGCGGGAGTTGAGGCGTTTAGACTTTCTAATGTACTCCAGGTTCTTATGCTCTGTCCAGACTAAGAATGGCTGCTCTGCCCCCTCCAGCCAGTGTCTCCATTCCTCAAGAGCAGCTTTCACAGCTAACAGTTCTTTATTCCCCACATCATAATTCTTCTCTGCCGTCATCAACTTACGCGACAGGAAGGCACATGGGTGCATCTTGTTGTCTTCACCGGATATTTGAGACAACACCCCTCCAATACCCTCATTGGAAGCATCGACCTCGACCACAAACTGGCGCTGGGGATCCGGAATGGTGAGTATGGGAACTGTGGTGAACCTTTCCCTGAGGCGCTGGAAGGCGACGTCAGCCTGGGGAGTCCACTTGACAGGAACCTTAGGAGAAGTCAGAACATGCAGAGGGGCAGCAACAGAACTGAAGTTTCTAATAAGCTTCCTGTAGAAGTTTGCAAACCCCAGGAACTGCTGAAACTTTTTCTTGGAGTCTGGTGTTGGCCAATCGGAAACTGCACTGACTTTGGCAGGATCCATTTGCATCTGGTTAGAAGATATTATGTATCCTAAGAAAGACACAGTTTCTGCATGGAACTCACATTTTTCTGCCTTGACATATAATTGATTCTCAAGCAGTTTCTGCAGAACCTGACGGACATGGTTAACATGGGACTTAGTGTCTGGTTAGAAAATCCAAATGTCATCGAGATAAAGAAACACAAAAACATTCAAAAATTCCCGCAAAACCTCATTCACAAAACCCTGAAACACAGCCGGTGCATTACACAGTCCAAAAGGCATTAAAAGATACTCATAGTGGCCACTCTGAGTGTTGAATCCTGTCTTCCACTCATCCCCCTTCCTTATTCAAACCAAGTGATATGCATTTCTTAAATCCAATTTAGTGAATACCTTGGCAGTCTGAAGTAGTTCGAAAGCAGAGGACATGAGTGGCAGAGGATAGCGGTTCTTTACCGTAATGTCATTAATAGGACTTTAGTCTATGCAGGGTCTCAGAGAACCATCTTTCTTTCCTACGAAGAAAAACCCCGCTCCAGCTGGGGAAGATGAAGGACGGATAATCCCTGATTTGAGAGAAGAAGAAATGTACTCATCCATTGCCGCTCTCTCGGGCCTTGAGATTGAATACAGTTTTCCTTTGGGAATGGGAGCCCCCGGTAGGAGATCAATGGGGCAATCAAAAGATCGGTGAGGGGGTAGTGACATGGCTTTCGATTTGTTAAAGGCTTCCTTTAAATCGTGGTAACAAGGAGGTATTTTCTGTAGATCAGGATAGTCAGGGTGATCTATAACAATCCTATCAGGGTCTGTTGGTGCATTAACTGAGCGTGAATGTTTACACCTGTTAATACAATCCTCTCCCCACTCCTTAATTTTCCCTGAGCGCCAGTCCAAAATAATCTGTGCTGAGCAGATTCGAAAATGTGAAACTGCATAACTTTTGTATGGTCTTTATTGACAGTGATCCGAATAGGCTCAGTGCAGTGGGTAACAGTGAACAAAAGACGACCGTCTAAAGCACTGGCGGTAATAGGGCGAGATAGCGGAACAGTATTTATTTTTATTTTTAGTTTGACTATGCCCCAGTCCATAAGACTTTCGTCAGCCCCTGAGCCTATGAGCACTCCCTGGTCCATGGCCTGATTGTTAACAAAAATGTTTACCTGAGTAACCGGTCGAGGAGGGAAATCTGTGGGAAGTTTGCTCACCAGCGCCCTCCTCTTGGCTGGTGAGCTCGGTCTTTTCCCGGACATGAGGAGAGTTGGTGATCCGACTGGCCAGAGTAGAAACAGCAATCCTCCTGAAGGCGGCGCTGCCTCTCCTCCAAAGAAAGCCTGGTCCTACCCAACTGCATGGGTTCGTCTGAGTCAGGCGGAGGCGCTTTCCTCTGATGGTCCGAAGCCGCGGGCAGGAAAACTTCCCCCGGCGGAACGGCTCTCCGAGGAAAGCCCTGGAAACTGGGATGCCCGTCACGGGTGCGCCGGCGCTCTCTCTCCCTCTCCCGAAGTCGGTTGTCGATCCGGATGGATACAGCGATGAGAGACTCCAGGTCTCGTGGCACCTCCAGAGGAGCCAGCTGGTCCTTTATTGGATCCAAAAGTCCAGTCAGGAAAGCGTCAAAAAGAGCCGGAACATTCCACCAGCTATCTGCTGCTGCCGTGCGAAACTCAATGGCATAATCAACCACCTGACGGTTGTGCTGGCGCATCTGAGGAAGCCCTCTGCTGGCCTCTGTAGCAGGTGACGAGTGGTCAAAAATGTGACTCATAGTGTCTGTGAAGTCGGTTAATGAATAGCAAAGCATAGAGTCTCTGGACCATTCTGCAGTAGCCCAGGGTACTGCTCTTCCCGTTAAATGGGACACAATAAACGCCACTTTACCATGGCCTGATGAGAAAGTCCCTGGGGTTTGCTGGAAATACAGATCGCACTGAACCAGGAAAGCTCTGCAGTTCATGGAATCCCCGGAGAACCTCTCCGGAAGAGCTAGCCGTTGTGAGGAAGGAACAGCCTGACTTGGTAAATTCTCAGCTGTGGAGGACGTCACCGGAGGAGCAGTCTGTAGGTGAGTAACCCAATGATTCATCTGTGTAGTCAGTTGTTGCATCTGTGTTGAGATGTTTCCGTGAAAATCTGCCTGGCGTCCTTCCAGCTCTTTCCGTTCATGGGCAGCTATGCCCAGCTGTTCCTCGTGGTGAAAAATGATCACGCCTTGTGCTGACAGAGCGGCGTGAAGAGTTCTTGGGTCGGCTGGGTCCATAATGGTCAGTTCGTTCTGTTATGAACTCAGACACTTAGGAGATAGGACCCAATTACACGACCCGGGAGACAGAGGTAAAGTATTTGTAAGATACTTTATTTTTTCAAGAACAGCAAAAAATGATCAACAAAAAATGGTCTCTACAAAAATGGAAAACAAAATGAAAACGCTCACGCAGTGAGGATCAAAACTTTCACCAGAGCACATAGAGAGCATAGACCTGACTGTGGCAAAAGACAAGCGCAAGGATCTGACCATGGCAATAGACAAAAACGAACTGACAAAGAACACTGGGGAACAGGGGAATTCAAACACAAGACAATCAGACACAGGTGCGAACAATCAGGGGCGGGGCTGACGCTGATGAGCACAGGAGACACAGAAGGGGTGACAGGTGAACACAATCAGGGCCGGGGCTGGTGTTGATGAGTCTGGAATTACAGGTAAACGGCAAGTGACAAAACAAAACAGGAAGTGGAAAACAATATAACCAAAAAACAACATAAATCTCAACATTTCTGTCGGTGCACAACACAGTCGCACGTGGTATATAAGTGGTGTGGTTGAGTACTTTAAAGAGTTCATGAATAGAGGGGACTTGAATGTGAAATAAGAACAAGAAAATAATGCATGAAAAAGCAGTAGGATATTTGAATTGAAAACTTTAGAACTGAAAGCATACGTCACCAATAATGTCTAAAACATGTGGAACATGTTGAAGTCAGTATGAAGTCTCCATGAGATGGAAAATAATAGGCTGAGACAGTCTTTTAAACTCCAGTGACCAGGGCCGGCCCTTGGCATAGGCAGGATAGGCGAATGCTAAGGGCGCATCAATCTATGGGGGGCGCCCAAAAAAAAAGAAAAAAAAGAAAAGAAAGTTAGAAATTAAAAACAAATATATTTTTTTATTTCATAACAACACAATTTCCCGATTTTGGATCAACAAAGTACATTTTATTATCTTATACTAACATAACTATAGGTTACTTACGTAACCCCAGTTCTCAGAGTAACATGAAGTGAGATGTCTCACTATGGGATGCGCCTCAACGCGTATGCAAACAGAAGCATCAATCTCATTACGCCAATCCTGATTTGCTGGTGATCTTGACATCTTAGTCAGGGAATCCACCCACCCTATAAGTAGCTTGCGCTACGACGCAGCGTCATTCAAAATAAGCACCTCTTCTCGCTTCGCCTTAGCAAGAAGGGCCGTCTGGTGAGACATCTCACTTCATGTTACTCTGAGAACTGGGGTTACGTAAGAAACCTATAGTTCTCATTCATAAAACTGGCAAACTGAGTGCATTAAGGATGCGCATGAATGTCACTGACTCGCTTGGCAGATGCCAGAGCCAGGAACAGCACTGTCTTCAGTGACAGTGACAGGTGTTTCATGTCAGCTTCTTCCAGGGGTTCAAATGGAGGTCGAGTGAGCCCATTTAAAACCACTGCCAAGTCCCATAAGGGCACCAGTGACCTGGAAACAGGGAGGAGCCTGCGAGCCCCTTTCATAAAACGGCAGACCAAGGGATGGTGGCTAGCCGTCTTTCCCTCAAAGCCCACATGGCATGCAGCAATAGCAGCCAGGTACACTTTGATCGTAGAGAAAGCTCTGTGTTTATCAATTATGTCCTGTAGAAATGATAGAATCACCCCGACAGGACATTGAAAAGAGATGTGTCCCTTTTTAAAGGCACCACTTCTCAAACACCCTCCACTTACAGTCATAGAGGCAGTGCTTGAATTGGGCCGGTACTCACCGGTACGCAGTACCGGCACTTCTGATTTTTACCCATGTGGTACCGGCACTTCTTACTGAGTACCGGCAAGGTAAAATGCTTGTACTTGTACGTATGTATTGTGAACGCAACGCTGCGCAAATGTGGGTCTGACTCTGCCTCACAGAGGGTGACTGGCTGTCTACATGATGTGGCCTGCCGACATGGACACTTTCATACAGATCATACTAATGCCGTCGATTGGTCTCTGTGTATCATTCAAGCTCGAGAGGGTGTGTGTTAGTGTATGTGTGGCGCGAGCAAGCAAGAAAGCGCGCGCACCGGTTACGTGTATTGTTGTTAGCATCTGATGCTACTAGGGCCGTGGGAAGTAGGGGTGCTGAGGGTGCTGCAGCACCCCCTGGTGGAGGACAGGGGATCTGCACTTCCACAAGATTACATTTTAAAAAAAAAATGAATTTTCAGCCTTGATGTAACAACATTCATAATTAAGTAAAGATAACACCCTTTTCACCCCGGTTACATTTTCCATTTGCCCTGTACGATGGGCGCTGTAAGTGATGAAAGTGGGGGATGTTGGCTTATCAGGCGCCCGCAGCTCACAGCCAGCGTGAGAGAGAGAGAGAGAGAGATAGATAGAGAGAGGGGGTGCACCGGTACCGGCGGGGAATGTTGTTAGCTTCTGCTGCGCTAACGGATATAAGAAGCTGTTTCTACAACCAGGGTGGAGGAGAGCTCTCCTGTCAGACTGAGAGGCACAGTGAGGCAAAGGACTCTGACTGTTTAGATCAGGGGTGGGCAATTGTTTTTTCCATGGGGCCACATGAGAAACAAAAAATATTGTGGAGGGCCGGGCCAAAAGACTGAACTCAATTCTGCATAATATTAATTGTATTTCTTTATAAAAAGCAGTAAATAGCATTGTTTTGACAAGCTGGTAAGAATATATGTTATAGTTGAGCAATGAAAAAGTGAGGTTGCCTTACAAAAATTGTATGTTTATTCAATCAAATTTCCCAAAACAATGGTAAACAAAATGTGAACGTTTTTCACAATTTCTGACTCATATTAGTGAACATTTTCAGTCGCATTCACTACAAAACACATTTTGAGTTTCATATACTGTTGGAAAGTTGTGTAAAGGTTCTTAGCATTCTTAAGACATCACAACATTGTCTTTGTGCTCCAAACATTCAGCAAGATACATCATATTGAACTGTCACTGAACATCACTGAACTGTGATTTTGAGAAAAGGCTTCCAAAGAAAGTGTCCCAGTTCATTGCTAGTTGGTTCCTTTACATGCCTACATTTGTAGTCTAACCACCTCATTTGGTGTTTTTAATTTCTTTTTTCTTGTTCAGTGAGAGAAATCTAGTCTCTGCTGGGCTTTAACGAGTGCATCGAAGTCAGGTTGAATGTCTGAGGTGGAGATGCGAAGCACAGCTGACAGATGATCATCAGTGAGAGAGGATCTATACCTGGATTTCATAAACTTCATCTTTGAAAATGTTTGTTCACATATGTAGGTAGAGCCAAAGAGAACCAACATCTTCTGAGCATGTCTCCTCATGTTTGGAAAGTTCTCCTCCTCGAGAGAAGAGTAGAAATCCAGCAGAGATCCTGACTTAAAGCGCTCTGCCAGTACTGCATCAGACTGCAGGTCAATGAGTTCCAGCTGAACATCACTGGGTGAATTATCCATACTGCAGGTAAAGGGAGAGGAAATCATGAGCATTTCATCCTCGATTGTTCGGAGATCTTCAAATCGCCTTGAAAACTCACCATGCAATGCTCCTAACATGGATGAGTACCTGCGGAGGTGATCAGCTGATGGTGTGACTTCTTTCAGGGTTTGCATGTGAGTGAGAGTGTTGCTCTCCAGTTGGCTTGAAAGAAACTGCATCTTTATCATGAAAGCCTTCACCAGGCTGTGCATTTCATGAACAAAAAGGCCCTTGCCTTGCAGTTTGGTGTTCAGTTCATTCATCAGTGCAGTCACATCAACAGCAAATGCAAAATCTGCCATCCAGTCCTCGTCTGAGAGCTCTGGGATGTCTTTGCCTTTCTTCTCACAAAACTCTTGAATCTCTGCTTTCAGGTCCCAAACTCTTTTTAGCACTTTGCCCAGGCTGAGCCATCTGACAGCTGTGTGGTAGCCGATGTCACTATGCTCAGTCTCATGCTCCTCCAAAAGTGCAACAAACTGTCTGTGATTCAATGCCCGTGCCCTGATGAAGTTTACTATTTTAGTAACAACATCAATAACATGGTGAATTTTTAGCACTGACTTGCACAACACATGTTGGTGTATAATACAATGCAAAAATACAAATTTCTGATCTGCGTTGATTTCAGTCACTTTATCTTGCATACGTTTCAAAAGTCCAACATTTTTACCTGTAAGATTTGGAAAACCGTCTGTTGTGACATCTGCCAGTCTGTCCCATTTCAGTCCCAGCGTGTCCATGCACGCATTTACCTCCGTGAACAGATCGCTCCCTGTCGTCGTCCCTTTCATCGGCCGCATTGCTGCCAGCTCCTCCGTAATCTTGAAGTCCGGCGTTATCCCACGGACAAATACGAGTAACTGCGCTGTGTCGCGGACATCACAGCTCTCGTCCAAAGCCAAGGAGATAAAGTCAAAACTTGCCACTTCATGTTGCAGCTGAAGCTCCAGATTCCCCGCAATGTCCTCGATCCTTCTCGTCACGGTTCGCCTGGACAGCGGGACTTGCTCAAAGGCTTCTTTTTTTTCAGGGCATATTAGTGCTGCAGAGTCCACTAAGCACTCTTTGACAAACTCCCCCTCTGAGAATGGCTTACTGTGTTTAACTATTTTGTGGGATATCACGAAGCTGGTCTTGGTTGCTGCATCCTTGGATGTGTGAAGCTTGGTAAAAAAAGCCTTGCTGCTTTTGCAGCTTAGCTAGCAAAGCGTTCGATGTGCGCGCCCTTTCAGCATCAGTCAAGTTTTTGTATTTCTCCGCGTGTTTCGTCTCGTAATGCCGACTCAAATTGTAGTCCTTGAACACGGCGATCTGCTCCCCGCAAACTAAACACACGGCTTTACCTCCGACTTCAGTATATAAATACTTAGCAGTCCAATTTTTGTTGAAAACCCTACATTCGGCATCTACCTTTCTTTTTTTAGCATCAGCTGACATTTTTGAGCGCTAAAGTCGTCTTGTGACAATTATCCAATAACGCGCACGTCTTGATTTGACGTATTGCGTCATTATGTACGTGAATAAAAAACAACTTCAAAATAAAAGCATTGCAGCTTTAGTCCATGCATGAGGTAAAATTTAGAAAATATGTTTATTTTGTAATTTCCAATTAACCTTACACGGGCCGGTCAGAGTCAACCAAAGGGCCGTATGTGGCCCGGGGGCAGTACAGTGCCCAGGTCTGGTTTAGATAGTTAACTTAGTCTAAGTTGTCTCAGTGGGTCTCAAACGGTTCGGTCACCATTTATGTAAACACATATTTCCTTTTGAGGGGGTTGTGATTAGTAAAATATGCATGAATAATACAAATAAAATGTTAACTAGGTGAAAAAAGGTAAGATAAAGTTGTTGAGAGCTAAAACTAGTCTTTGCTGCTGCCTCAAAGAGGAGCAGGGGGAGATGAGGGAGACAGGAGAGGCTGATTCAGGAGCACAGACACACTATAAATGACCAAAAACAAATAATTAAACAAGTTTCAATGTTTTTTCATATTGGATATGGTATGTTATTGGTTATGGCCATGTACTTTATTATTATTTAAATGTATACAGTTCTGTTTCATATGGGTGTAGTCTCTTTATTTCCCCCTCAAAGTGCACCAGATTGATGCATTTAAAGGTGGGGCAGGTAAGTTTCAGAAACCGGCTCGAGTGCACTAAAATTTGAAAGTACGCAGCCAAAAAGACTCCGCCCCTTCCTTCAGACTTCCTTACAGAGCACCTCCTCCGCGAGAGCAGGCTGCAGTAACGTTAAATATCAGTCAAAGCTAAACACATCTAGGTTAGCAATACTACACAGCCAAAGCAACTCTGGTTTGACTTCTCTTAGTTTCCACTTTCTTTTTGTTCTTAATTTGCTCCGTTACATTTTTTCTTTTGCGACCAGTAGACGATGTTGAACCTAACTCTGCCATGGTGAAAGTGGCCGCCTGTTGCTGGCGAGTCATTGAAGTACTGCTGCAATGCACGCCCAATGAAGGCACGCCCAATGAGGGCAGGAGATACATTTGTGCGTGCACGAGATGGAAGGCTGACAGACAGGGCGGCAATCCAATCCGTTTCCCGGCTAAAAAAATTGGTTGTAGTTTTTACAGTATTACGGGTTCCACAGATGACATTTTTTAATGGATTTTTTGTCAAAGCACTTAAGATATTCATTGCTATCGGGATGTTAAGAGTATTCCATGGAATATAACAAAAAGTGTATCTCGAGCCTGTTTCTGAAACTTACCTACCCCACCTTTAAGTCCAACATTTAAAAAAAATCTTACAGGGGGAGCATGCCCCCGGACCCCCCTAGAGGATTTGAGGTCCACCCCCACTTAAAATATGTTCACATTGACAGGTTCCTAAATAGATTTGCAATTTTTTTTAAATAGTAACCCATCTCCATATGTTTATTTTGGGGTAGTAGATTTAAACTAGAGGGCTATCACTATGGGCAGCAACGCTGTAAATATTGACAAATAAATCCAGCAAAATGGCACAAAAAACAGGTAGTGGCCTGGCTTGGTGTATAATTCCCGGCCTGACTTATTGTCCCAGTCCGGCCCTGATTGACGCATGACAACAAATATGGTCTCTTTATTTCCCCCTCAAAATGCACCAGATTCATGCATCTACTGTAACTTCAATATTTAAAAAATAATCTTCCCGGGGGAGCATGCCCCCGGACCCCCCTAGAGGGTGACTGGTCCACTCCCCACTTATAAAAATAGCACTTTACCACTTCCCCCCCTTCTAATCCCAGATGCACCCTGAGTCATTTTGTTTAAGTACAGTGAGCCTTTCTAAAATATAAAGTAAAGAGACAAACACACCAGCATTATAGAATATACTATATGACTTTGAGCCAAATACTTGTTTTGGGCTGTTTAAATAAATGGACTTGAAACAGTTGCTGATTTTCGAGTACTGGCACCTTTTTTATTCCAATTCAAGCACTGCATAGAGGGACCTGGTGGAGGAAGCTCTTGCACTCTGAATAGTGTTTATCACCTTCTGAGGGAGTCCCACTGTATTCAGGTTATACCACTCACGAGCCAGGCCCATAGTGCCAAGCGCTCTGGGTGTGGGTGAAAAGTCCCCCCCCCCCCCCGCCTGAGACAGTATGTCCCTGCGTAGCGGGAGCTGCCACGGCTGCCCGCACAGTAGCTGATATATCTCCGCCAGCCAGTATATTGCAGGCCAGTGTGGAGCTATTAGGATCAGTGTGTGGTGTTGTTCTCTCACTCTGGCCAGAGTTAGGGGTATCAGAGCCAGGGGTGGGAACGCGTACAGAGGGACCGGAGGCCAAACGTGCGCGAGCGCGTCCACGCCTAACGGTGCGTTTAAATCGCGCATTGAAAAGAACAGCTGACATTGAGCGTTTTCTTTTGATGCGAACACATCCACGCGGCCCGGCCGTAACGCACCCACAGCTGACTCACAATTATTGGATGTAGAGTCCAGTCTGCATATAGTGGTGCACCTCTGGACAGCAGATCTGCCCCGAGGTTCATCACTCCTGGTACGTGCGTCGCTCTCAGAGAGAGGAGACGTCCGCAGCTCCATAAGATCAGTTTGCGTGCCAGCATGTGTAACTGGAGAGAACGCAAACCCCCTTGGCGGTTTATATACGATATTGTGGTCGTGTTGTCTGTCCTCACGAGGACATGATGTCCTCTGAGAAAAGGCAGAAAGCGTTTCAGGGTGAGGAACACCGCTAAAAGCTCCAGATAATTTATGTGTGACCGTTGGAGGTCTCTGCTCCAGAGACCCCTCACAGGACGACCTTTGTATATACCCCCACAGCCGTCAGACATGAGTCTGTGGTGACCACCTTCCGCGATAGGACAGCACCCATAGGCACGCCCCGTACTACAAAAGTCGGGAGCAGCCAGTGGCGCAGTGCCATTACTCTCTCTCTGCTGACAGGCGGGCTGTAAAGGGCACTGAATTCAGGCGTTGGCCCAGGAAGAGTACAGTCTGGGCTGGGGACAACATGCTCTTTTCTGTGTTTATTACGAAACCCAGGTCGAGCAGGTGTTTTACGAGGACATTCGTCTGCGTAATAGCCTCTTGCTCCGACTCTGCGAGAAGGAGCCAATCGTCCAGATAAGTTGCCAGGCGAATACCCTGTTGTCTTAACGGGGCTATCACGCCTTCCGTACACCGTACAAACACTCGTGGGCTGAGAGACAGACCGAAGGGAAGTACTCTGTACTCGTAACAGACACCCTGAAAGGCAAACCTCAGATATTTCCTGTGTGGATAATATACTGGGATGTGGAAATACGCGTCTTTCAGGTCGACTGATGTGAACCAATCGTTTTGGTGCACGAGACGCAACAGAGATGTGTGAGTTAGCATTCTGAATTTGTATCTTTTGAGATATTCGTTCAGAGCCCTCAAATCTAGTATAGGCCGAATTCCGTTCCCTCCCCGTTTGGGAACGAGGAAATACTTGGAATAAAAGCCTTTCTGACTCTGTTCGGAGGGTATTATAGATAAAGCCTTCTTTTCTAGTAGCGAGAGAATCTCTTACTCCAGGGTGACAGCGAATTGGAGTCTGTAACCCTGTGCTATTGTCTTGAAAACCCAAGCAGAATCTGTGAGCATTCTCCACTTTTCGCTTCTCAAAGCGGGTGGAGATGTCACATCCCTGTTGTCTGCCCTCTGTGTCTTTATTTGTTGTGTTATGGGGCCCTCTGGTGTCTGAACAAGGTGGTACCCCAGGTTGACAACCCCGGTCGACACTGCGCATGCGCGTGGCGGTGATGCCTTCACAGCCCCGTCCATCGTCCGCCTTCTGAGAGAGGCAGCAGCCACTCTTAGGAGGGGGGTAGACGTCAGACTGTTTATTATTTTTATTGTTTTTCTTTTCATTTTTATTGACTGCGCCCTTGGCTTTAAGCCTGGAAACGACAGTGGAAAATGATTTATTAAGAAACAATAGTGATGACATGTGTTTGTGTGACTTAAACGAGCAGCGGAGCTTGCTGTCTTTGATGTTAAGTCCATTTCCCTCATGGCGCGAACTTGAAGATGACATTCTGACATCACTCGAGGCAGCGGGAAGATGGGGGAATGGTTGCACCCCGGAAACACATGAGCATCTAACACTGGAACGTGTTCTGGAACTGGAGAACAGGGAACTTCCAGCTCTTTTATCGAGGAGAGGAGAGGAGGCTGTCAGGCCGCCCTTTTCTTCTTCCTCGTCTGGTGGCTGAAAGTCTGGACCGGCTGTGCCTGAGCGGCTGCTGCCGGAACCGGAGACTTTCTTGGCCAGCTTGTCCTCGCCTCGTGTCTGGGCTGGAGACCCGGGGCGGGCTGTGGCCTCTGCTGTTTCGGGATCTTGAAACGGGCAGGACGTGAGGCAGCCTGAGCGAAGGACTGCCGCGGGACCGTTGAAGGCGGCGGCTGGACCCTTCGGGGAAGACAAAGCTGGAGAGCCTCATCCTCCTTCTTTTTGGATTCACACCGCTGCTGCATCGAAGCTAGAGCGGAGCCAAATATGCCCTCGGGAACAATAGGCATGTCCAAGACGTCCTCTTTTTCCCGGTCTGGAAGGTTCGTCAGGTTAAGCCACCTGGCTCTCTCCTGTACCACCATTATCCCCAGTGCTTGGCCCGTGGCTTGGACTGCACAGCGCTGCACACGGAGGCAAATGTCCGTGATCGCTGCTATTTCGTCCCACACGGCAGGCTCAGGTTTGTTCGTCATTTCCTCGCAGAGGTCAGCAGCGAGGAGACGTTGAGCGCCCTGGCGGACAAAGCTTCGGCTTTATAGGATCGTTCGGTCATTGCTGACTGGAAGCGGTCTGCCTTTTGCCTCTGGTGTGAGGGAGAGAAGGGTGCCTCGTTTGCCGGGGTGTCAGCGCGGAGGGACAAGCTAGTAACAGGTATGTTACTGAAAAAAATCCAACCTTATCGTTATTCCGAAAGGAAAAAACATTGGGGTAGATTTTTCTTTAAAAAATATTAACTGGTGCGTTAATATCTTTCTTATCTCCGTCTCCTCTGGTATGAGGGAAAGAAGAGTCCGTCCTCGCTCGCCGTGGTGTCAGCGCGGAGGGATAAACTAGCAACAGGTATGTTACTGTTTGAAGAAAAAAATCAAACCTTACCGTTATTTCGAAAGAAAAAACGGCGGGGCAGATTACAATATTAACTGGTGTGTTAATATTTGTTCAATTCTTCCGCAAAGCAAAAAAGTAACCGGCAAGCGCCCGTCGACCGAATGTTAGCTTGGGTTCAGTCTGTGGAAATTCGAGATGTGCTCTGAAGTGAGAAGAGGTGTTTGAATGACGCTGCGATGTAGCGCAAGCTACTTAAAGGGTGGGTGGATTCCCTGACGTAGACGTCAAGATCACCAGCCAATCAGGATCGGTGTAATGAGATTGATGCTTCTGTTTGCATACGCGTTGAGGCGCATCCCATAGTGAGACATCGAACGGAGTGTTATGAATGAGAACATCAAATTTAGTGCTTGGTTGAAACCAGTGGAGGGGAACGTGTTTGAAGCTAGCTGCACCTTTTGCAAAAGAAATTAGCGTTTGTTTTGCTAATGTAGTGTTAGCTAGTGTAGCGTTAGCTAGTGCAGCGTTAGCTAGCGCAGCAGCTCCCGCAACAACACCGGGGGACCTCCGGGCGACGTTTGGGTCTACGTCAACCCTAAAAGCGGAGGTGCTGTAGACGCTAAATACCGTAGCTAAACACCAATCATACAACAGCAACGATGAAATAGTGTACCAAGGCAGCAGAGCTCTGAATATAGCTCTTATTACTCTCTCACATACACACATACACACATACACACATACACACACACACACACACACACACACAAACACACACACACACACACACACACACACACACACACACACACACACAAACACACACACAAGCCCGCCTTAACCTGCCATCAGGCCCTGGGGTTTTGTAGGCCCCCTATTTAAACAACAAATCAAAGTCATTTATAGCCTCGGCAGGCTCTGTGATCGCGCTTCTCCACTCTGCTCTACGCGCGCCTGGTCCTCTCCTCCAGATGAGTGACATATCGGGCCTCTCTCATGTATTTGTCCGGCTGCCGTTGGCTCCCCTCCACGTAGCAAGTCCTCGTCGTCCTCTCCGTCTCCTCCAACAGATAATGTCCCTCCTGTCTGTTTTTCCTCTCCCGCTACTCCATCGCTATCAAAACCAGACAGCCTACTTGGCTCTGAGGCCCCGCGGCCGGCACCGCTGCCGCTCAGTACAGAACTAATCTGTCCTTCCTCCTCATCCTGGCCTACAGGTTTAAAATAACCTGTAAGCTTCGGCATTTTTTGTAATAGCTGCTTGTCTCGAAACTCCTTTTCCCTCAACAATTTCCTTTACCGAGCGACACTCTCAAACTTTTTCTTCTCCAACATTTTCTCCTAAACAACCTTCATCTGTCACTCAATCACTCGCAATTTGAATAAGTCACATGTGAAACATATTCTCATTCTGATTGGCTGTTATGTGGTGCCCACTGACTGTTGCGGAGTCATGATTTTGAGAGTCATGAGTCATCGATCTGATTGATTAGCGGAGCAAATTATCAAAATATGGATGGAAGATATTTTCGTTTGGATTACTGGTCCGGGGGAAGCTCACGAGTGTGTGTGTGTGTGTGTGTGTGTGTGTGTGTGTGTGTGTGTGTGTGTGTGTGTGTGTGTGTGTGTGTGTGTGTGTGTGTGTGTGTGTGTGTGTGTGTGTGTGTGTGTGTGTGTGTGTGTGTGTGTGTGTGTGTGTGTGTGTGTGTGTGTGTGTGTGTGTGTGTGTGTGTGTGTGTGTGTGTGTGTGTATACGTGTGTGTATACGTGTGTGTTTGTGTATTTTTGCGTTTGTGTGTATTGTGTTTGTTTCCCGGGGAAAACACTGGCTGTTGTTATGCCTGCTGTGACGTTAAGTTACTCCGTTCTCCGCTTGTAATTATGCCGTTACAAGCTTCAAAGTTGTATTTATCATCTGAATTCGCTGAAAGAAGTTTAATATTCTGAAAGCCAAGAGTTTGTTTATTTGAAACCAGATGAAAACAAACTGTAACGGACCCTGCCGTGTTATCTGTTACCTCATTCACACCAACGCAACTCCGGTTCAAGCTCCGTGCTAGAGCTTTTCAGGTTCAGAACCGGTTCTTCGATTTAGCTCCGGATCTTTTCACACTGCCCAGAGTCCGACTGGTGCTGCGTCATTGCGTCATCGTTTGCGTGCCTGCTTCATAAAGCCTAACCGCTCGGAAACCCCTCACAGCTGACACCGACAACAACAACAATGGCCGATTGTGCTCCAGCTTCCTCTGTACCTCTTCAGAAGACCAGATTCCCAGTAGGTAGCTGGTGCTCTTCAGTGGACCACTGCTGCTTGTTAAGATTCTCCATCGTTGTGTACAAACTGGATAAAACGTTGGCTTTTTGTTGTCGTTCAGGAGTTGATCCCGCCCCTGCCCCTGCCCCCGCCTCGACGTAAGCGTGACGTATGTGGTGCTTTTGCTCTGACAATTATTTGGTGCTCGAAATGAACCGGATTCCAGAGCTAAGAGGCTGCTCCGCTGCGGTGTGAAGAGGAAAACCCGGTGCTTTTCAAGCTCCAGCTCCGAACCGGCCCTGAAACACTGTTGGTGTGAATGAGGTATATGATTACTATACGCCTTACATTCATAATTTCAGCGGAGGGACGGGAACAGTAGAACAGCAGAGTGGCGAGGGAAAGCTGTCTTCTTCCCTTTACAAGCTTCAAAAATGTATTTATCGTGTGATTTTGGAAATAAAAGTTTCATATTCTGAAAGCCAAGACTTGGTTTATTCAACCTTTTAAAAAGAAATCCGAAAAAACAATCCTAAGATCTCCGTAGGCCCCTGGGCTTCAGCCCAGGTCAGCCCGTGCATTAAGGTAGCCCTGCACACACACACACACACACACACACACACACACACACACACACACACACACACACACACACACACACACACACACACACACACACACACACACACACACACACACATACAGGGGCTGCTCGATTATGGCAGAAATCATAATCACGATTATTTTGGTCAATAATTGATATCACGATTATTAAATACGATTATTCATTGACTTTGAAAACATCCATTTATTGAACTTCAAAACAAATAATAATTTGAACAGTATCTTTTTAACTGTTGATTACCCTGAACGTATAATTCCACTGAAAAACCAATACAAAATATATATATATATATATATATATATATATATATATATATATATATAAATAAGATAAATACAAATAAATTAGACTAAAATTAATTAGATAAAATATGTTTTAGTGCACTGTCACAACCTAGCAAAGCAAAATTCTTTTTTTTCCGATTATGTTTTTTTCGTAATTGTGGCAGGCCAAAATCGTAATTGCGATTAAAATAAGATTAATTGCACAGCCCACACACACACACACACACACACACACATACACACTTTTTGTCTAACACGCTAACACAGTTCTGTACTGTTATGCTGTTATATTCAGTCATTGTTCTTATGTTGAACATGAATACATTAACTTTGTAAGTAATTATGGGACGTATTTCTTCTTTCATAGCAATTTTCCTTCATACTTTCTTGCCGTTAAATAGGTCTTAAATTCTATTCAAAGTGGTCTTAAAAAGGTCTTAAAAAGTCTTAAATTTGAGTAGGCGAAACCTGCAGGAACCCTGTAATAAGTTAAAGTTAACATTACATACAGCTCTGATTCAATCTGTTCTGAATTGGTTCTCCTCTTGAATATCTCTGACTTTGAGAACTCCTTTCAAGAAACATACGCATACTACCTTATGTTATAACAATTATATACAATGCAGGAAATAAGTATTTGATCCCTTGCAGATTTTGTAAGTTTGCCCGACTTACATAGAAATGAACAGTCTATAATAAGTTTACAGTAGTAAGAATATCAAAACGAAAATCCATATATTGACATTATATAAAAGATACAAATGTATTTCCTTTTAACTTTTGATCGCCTTGCAACCAACAAGAATTCTGGCTCCCTCAGAATGATTACATAAGTCCATTTCCTTTAAGCCCCTGTCACACTGTCCCGAAATTGACACCAGACACACGATAAAGGAAATGTTCAAATTCGGCTCTGATCGTAACAACATCGGGCCATTCGTGAGGGCATCTTAAGCCATCGTATGTCCGCATGTGGAGTTTCTCAGGCCCCGGCAGTAACTTCGTGAGCGGTGGCAAAATCTTTGGCATGCCAAAAACTTGCCGAAGAACCTTGCGAAGGTTAATTTTTGTGTTGAATTTGTGTGTCCATTTTTCCCTTCGTAAGGCCAGCGTGAGGGCATCTTGTCAAATCGTGTCATCTTCATCTGATCATCTGTGCCATCGGGCATTATTTGCCTCACGAAGACAATACGAAGGAAACAAGAAGCTGCCCGATTGTCTTAGGAAGGCAACACAACTACATGAAGCCCTCGCAATACCGTCGTTTAGCCATCGTATTATAGTACGATGACATCAAGATTGCATTTATTTCACAACAAAATCATGTAAACATATTATGTAAATAATCCAATTTGTGTTCTGTGAAACTGAAAAGGATATTACATTGTTTTTGTTGGACACATTCTAAATCATCAGTAAAGTCTACGACTATATTTTCGTGTGTGGTACGGGTGCCATCGTTTGGCCTTCTGTAGGCATCGTACTTGATTCGGCTGTTGCTTGGCTGTTGACCAAGTTCGGGGCCATCTTTGTGCGAAATTCACAATTCCATATTCGTGTGTCCATCTGGTGTCAATTTCGGAACAGTGTGACGTGGGCTTTAGGGAAGTACTCATAATATCAGTTTTGTTGCCTGTATACAACACAACTGTCCACATAATCAACCAACCAAGGAACAACTTCACTTCATCGAGGAGAGGATGTATGGGGCCATGTACCGTAAACATTTTCTCTCAGCCAGGACACTGACAATGGGTCATAGATGGGTCATCCAGTACGACAATGACCCTGAACATACAGCCAAGGCAACAAAGGAGTGGCTAAAGAAGAAGCACATTAAATACAGCACATAAGAATATCAAAAAGAAAATCCAGAAATGTACATTATATAAAAGATGAAAATGAATTTGCTTTTAACGGTGGGAAATAAGTATTTGATTGACAGCACAGAGGTCAGACGTTTCTTGTAGTTGGTCACCAGGTTTTGAGTCTCAGGAAAGATTTTGGTCCACTCCTCTCTGAAGATCCTCTCCAAATCCTGAAGGTTTTGAGGCTGATGCTTGGCATCTCCAAACTTCAGCTCCCTCCACAGATTTTCTATGGGATTAAAGTCCGGAGACTGGCTAGACCACTCCATCACCTAAATGTGCTCCTTCTTTAGCCACTCCTGTGTTGCCTTGGCCGTTTCTCAAGGTTCCTGCTGGAAGACCCATCCATGACCCATTTCCAGTGTCCTGGCTGAGGGAAGGAGGCTATTGGCCAACATTTTACGGTACATGGCCCCGTCCATCCTCTCCTCGATGCAGGAAGTCGTCCTGTCCGCTTAGCAGAGAAACACCCCCAAAGCAGAATGTTTCCGCCTCCATGCCTGACGGTGGGGATGGTGTTCTGGGGTCAGCATCTTTCTTCCTCCAAACACGGCATGTCGAGTTGATGCCAAAGATCTTGATTTTGGTCTCATCTGACCACATCATCTTCTCCTAAGCCTTCTCTGAATCATTCCGATGTTCATTGTCAAATTTCAGACGGGCCTTTCATGGTCCTTATTGAGGAGGGGACCTTGCGGGTGGTGCAGGGTTTGAGCCATTATGGTGTTGTGTGTTACCAATAGTTATCTTGGTGACTGTGGTCCCATCTGCCTTGAAATCATTAACAAGTTCCTCCCATGTAGTTCTTGGCTGATACCTCAGCTTTCTCATGATCATCGATACCCCACGGGAAGAGATCTTGTGTGGAGCCCCAGACCGAGGGCGATAGATGGTCATTTTGTGTTTTTCCCATTTCCGAATAATGGCACCAACAGTTGTCTCCTTCTCTCCAAGCTGCTTTCTGGTGGTCTTGTAGCCAGTCCCAGCCTTATCAGAGGGTGCAGACCTCAGAGACACGTCCCTGAGGTCCTTAGACAGCTCTTTAGTCTTGCCCATGGTGGAGAGGTTGGAATCTGATTGATTATGTGGACAGGTGTCTTTTATACAGGTAACAAGTTAATAAGTGCAAGTATGACATCACATCAACATTTCCAACGGGTCTGTAATTGTATTGCATCAAAGTGCATGGCAACATTTAAAAGAAAGCAGACATCTTTATGAATACATTCACATCTGAGTTGAAATCACGAATCACTAATAATGATTAAGCACCAATATTCAGCAATAAACTTGCATTGTGTTAACAGCAAATGTCAAAACGTGTGAATTGCATGTAACAAACAGAAACATGAGCACCAAGTATGCTCCGAAGACTGCGTGATAACCGAGAAAGGAAGAACAGACTGCGTGATATAAACAAACAACAAATAGCGTGTGCGTTCCAATTTCACTCTACAAGGAGAAGCTCATGGGGCTTTCCGGAACCTGTGTCGAGAGCTGGAGTTAAATGAAATCTCAGATTTGCCTTATTAATAGTTTGTTTGGGTCCCTCACTTCCGTTTCGCTTCTCATGCGTTGATTCGCTAAGCTGAACAGCCAATCAGAGTGATTTATTTTTGGAATTGGCGGGTTTTCGGCCGAAAAGGCGTCGGCACGGCTGAAAAGACACGACGGTGCGAGACAGACCAATCTGAGTAGGGCGTGTCGACGCTCATCGACGGCCCGACATCTATCGACATCTATCGACGCCAACAATCGGCTCGGTGTGTAAGGACCTCAACAGAGGGCATATCACCAAAGTAACTAGAACTGTTGAGGGTTAACAAATGAAAAATGTGGATGTTACATACCAGTATTGTTTGTAATGGGTGCCATGCACATCATTAGAAGACTGAGTTGTCTAATGGGGGGCCATTTGTCTGGAGAATCCTTGATGGGACCTAATGGGCACAGGATGTGAATTAATAAACAACGCTCAATTGTACATGTGTGGACAATTAATAGTGCTTAACGAGAAAGAAGATGGATGACTGTGGATGGTGGGGGTGATGGACCTGAGTTTAACAATGTTAGATGTTTGGGGTGACTCCTCCATAGCCTTGCTAAGAGAGACACATGACTAAATGGGGATGGGAGGCTGGGGACAGGAGGCTTTTAATCATGGAAGGCAGGCATTAAGGAAGCAAGCTGAATGCTTATAATAGATCACTCTTGTGTCGCATTTAGGTTATGACTAAAAGGTATGGTGCATTCACATGGTCCTGGGGTGGTTCCATCGACTGCAGTTGTGAAATTATTTTGCCGATGTTGGTGTGTTCAAAGATGATGTGTTTTAGTTTATGGCTCAAAGCATTTAAAAAACATTTGATACCTATTTATGAGTTGTTGTTCTGACCTGAGGAGGTGTTTATGTGAACTCACCATGTAAGGAACACATATTTGTTCTTATTATTTCTGATATTAAATGCATATGCAGCACATATGAAATTTCTATCAATGTTATTAAAAGAGAAACATAACTTGTGTATCAACCCGATGATTTGGATATGCTCCAAAGTCTATTGGGTTTTTCCTTGACCCAAGTAAAACCCTTCCGACAAGTGAAATTACGTTTTTCAGAAGTTTTTCCTTAATGTCACTGAAAGACAGAAGAGCAAACATACTGTACCAGCACAAATAGGTGAAGATAATAAATGTTCAAAGGAAAATATAAAATATCATAGGATCATGTCTGTTTTACTGTACTAAAAAATGTGCCTAGATGTTATAAAACGGTCTAGTTTAACGGTCTATAGACATTGTTAATGTTGTAAGATGGACATCTTAATATATGTATGGTATCAGCTCACCATACTGTAGTTACAAATATCGGTCACTGTATTCTATATTATATTATGAACATTAAGTAATCTGAGCACATATTAAACCTGCTCTCCTTCTGCATTCTACCAACATTTCGAACATTTCGAAGCCCTTTTTTTGCAGCAGTTTCACTTTTATGTACTACAATGTGGAGGAAAAGTTAGAGGAGTTAGGGAGTGTAGAGGCCATTCATATTCATAGAGGAGAGTGATGTGCATTACAAAACCCGGAGCCCGTTCTGAGTTTAATGATTCAGCACTGGGCTTGTCTCTACCAGATAAGATGACAGACTTATATTGATGGGTCTTGTCCTTGCTCTGGCTGATACTGTACGGTGTACACAGATGCAGGGCTGCAGCATTCCCCAGGGCTTCCCTTTGGCTTCGCAGTACAGCCAGAGTGACAGACAGCTGCTCCAGCTAAATAATCCTCAGAGGAGAAGAACAGAATTGGTAATGAGAATCTGAGAAAGTAATGTCACCGTTGTATTCCAGGCAATGAATAGCAAGCACATTTTTTCTATTATTGACAAAATGCCCTTCACCTGATGAGCTCCAGGAACAGGGATCAGTTGTTCCCTGTTCTATTCAATGCAAAGAAGAAGCATCTTGCATGGGAACAAGTGTGGAGTGTGATCCTGTTTATAAGAATAATTATGTGCAGATTAAATAGGATATATTTAAGTTCAGGCCATATATAATTGTGAAACTCTGGACTAGTAAAGAAGGCATGTCAGACAATGGACATCTTATTTTTTGGCCATTAAATGCTGGGATAGGCTTCAGAACTCCTGTGAGTATACAAGACCTTACATGAATGGATAGATTGAGAAATAGATCTTACCTGATTTTTGAAAATCTAATCTACGTTCTTCAACAAGTAACCGTCTAGCCCATATAATCAGTAATCCTTATGCAAATATGCAAACTAAAGACCTGGTTTCTCTACAATTTGTGCAGCATTTAAAACTGAGCTTTGCTTCAGCGGCCACTATCTTAGAGCTAGTAGCTTTGTGTAGCACAGAATCCAATATGTCTCCCAATAAGTTCCAATGAAAAGCCATTAGACCCATAGTGCTCCTTCCATCGAAAACCCTAATGGCCTTCTGTTTGGGACAGGTGCTCCACAAATTGCTTTTTCTAAATGATTAATGAGTGAAGATTTATAGGAAGGGCGGTCCAACTCTTTGGATTACAGTAGTTTTGAGAATTGTGTGTGTGTTCACATAAACGTGGTGTTTTAGAATAGTCCAAATAATTAGACATTCACAGAAGAAATAATTGATTGAGTGATATTAAAATTGTGTTGGGGTTATCCTTTGTATCCTGGCTTGGGGAACACTGGCTTGAAAGTAACTGTTGGGTTTCTTAAGAGAGCATGTATTTTGCAATTAATTATGATAATGAATAATAAATATTATTAATGATAGTGGCCCTAAGAGCTCAACACACTGCTGCTTAGAAAATAACATGCAACAAGGCTAAACACAATCAATGGAATAAAACATCTATAGAATATTTGAGAACACGTGTGCTGTAGAATTTGTTTTAAAATAATCAGTTCACGTAAGGAGAGACATATGCAATGAAGACAATCAAACAACTCGGTTCAAGAGGGTACACGCAGCGTCTCTTTTAATCTATATCATCATCTCCTGTTATCATTTTGATAATAGGACATTGTGAGGCAACAGCAGTGGCCCTTTGTTGCATGTAGTCTCCCCTCTCTCTCCTTTTCCTGTCTATGATGGATATCTAAGGAAGTTAGTGAGATTAGCACTCAGAGTCTCGCTTGCCCACTGTTTTATTAACCTGGGACAAATAACACAGAGTTTCAAGGCTTGTTTGATGACATGATCTGTGCTACAACAGAATAATCCTGCTTTTATAGGCATGCATGAGTGAAAACAACTGATATTGTTTAAATTAGTATAAAGGACGATTGCTTTTTACAAACATACTTCAAGTGCTTTTTCCGTGATTATACCACATAATGTTACGAGCATTATTTGTTTCAGTGGTATGATACCTCTGGATATATATGAGTTGACAGGTTGCTTTCCTTCAAGCCAGGATTCTGGGTATTTGCATCCACTAAATTAAATAATTTCAACCCTTGTGCCAATAAGCACTCCTCTGACACATTTTGCATGAGGGCAATTTACACAAGATACATAAGTAACTCACTATTGAGTTTCAGACCTCACTGAACCAATCATGCATTCATTTTTACCTGAAAAAGTGTCACACACATCCTGTGAGTGCCACTACTTTGTCAATCAAAAAAAAAGAGAGAACTGAAACCCCCATTCCAAATACTCTAAGGACTTAGGATACTTTCTCCACTTCTAAGACTACAGTAAGTTCACCTTTCTTAAATATAATATGATAAGTCTTTATCAAAATGTACTGAACAATCTCAGATTTCTCAACACAGAGGCTCGTTTTTTGTCCCACCGGCTGGATGTGGCCCATAGGCAACCAGTTGTCAATAAAAGCTCATAAGTAAGAACAAGTAAAGTAATACAAATGAAATACATAAAAGTTATAGGTGATTCAGCTATTCTGTCGCTCAAAGATCAGAAAATCTGACCTATGGTTTTGAAATATGACAAGTGTTCTAAGAAAAAAAGTAAGGAGAAAGAGACACACCAGGGACATTATCCCGACTGATACCACTTAGTATTTGTTTTTATCATTTTAAAGAGCGATAGTAAATAACAATATCAGTCTCAGAGTTTTATTTAACAAGGAACTTTTGGAACACCGTATAAATTAATGCACATCCAGTCCAGCTTTCAACTGTAGCTAAAATAGAACAGCCTGAAAAGAAAAGCAACATATTTGTATAACCTCAATCTCCTTTTTATGTATTTATTCATGACAAGGCTAAGGCAAGATAGTCACACCATCCACATAAAAATATCACAGCGAGGGCAGCTCTGCTGTGACATGTTAATGTTACTTGACAATCATTTTTTTTCAGGTAATTCAGTGGAGAGCTTTTTCTTAAGTGCATGTCTCCAATTCAGAGTGTAAGACAGACACTGAGCTTGTGATAAAGGCTCTTTTCACTTTGAAAATATATCTGTTTCTCTGCTGCGAAACTGAGTGAGGGAAGAATACTCCCCCAAGCTGAAGACTCACTCTGGTGTGTGTGTGTGTGTGTGTGTGTGTGTGTGTGTGTGTGTGTGTGTGTGTGTGTGTGTGTGTGTGTGTGTGTGTGTGTGTGTGTGTGTGTGTGTGTGTGTGTGTGTGTGTGTGTGTGTGTGTGTGTGTGTGTGTGTGTGTGTGTGTGTGTGTGTGTGTGTGTGTGTGTGTGTGTGTGTGTGTGTGTGTGTGTGTGTGTGTGTGTGTGTGTGTGTGTGTGTGTGTGTGTGTGTGTGTGTGTGGGTGGGTGGGTGGGTGGGTGGGTGCGCCTCTTTGTGGCCCAGGAACAGACACCAATGATGACATTTAGAAATGGTCGGATTAACCCTGGCAGGAGTGTTCAAATTACCATGCTGCTCATTTTGAAAAGAAATATAATTTTGAGAAATAGTCCACCCCTCCTCAGCAGCCAAATGGTCACATTTCAGAGGCAGAAAGCTTGTATTGCTGACGTGTTGACCAAAAAAAAGAAAGCAGTATCCTTGCGCGATGTGGCTGTAATTATCATGACCTAGTCTCCTCCTGCTCAGTCAGTTCTTTGGTGCAGCGACATGGGGCCACAATAATGGCTCCCAAATCATTTTCACCTTCACCGCTGCCATGCTGAGAATTCAAATCACACACAGAAAGCCGAGGCACAGATTGGCTCCCAGATTAGCTGCTTATCCTGAATATCTCCTCTGCAGCATCCAAGGGCACCAATCAGAGAGAAAAATGTATTCTTCACTTCATTCCCACCCTGCTCTATAAATGCCCACCATGTTTTAGCAATGAAAGATGCATTGTACTTAAGGGCATTTTGGCTGAAGTGCAACATTGATTGGTTTGAATAGAAAGCAGTTGAAGTGTTGCTCCGAGGCTAGCTGTGTTTGCTGATGTCACACTTCTTTAATTTAATGATGGCATTAAAAGAGTTACAAGACATCGTCACTGCATGACTCATGGCTAAACAGCTATGGGAAATAGAAGTGTTGTTGAACCAAATTATTAAGAATGTCAATGTTGCAAAAATATTAACAATTTCTGACAGAAATGAGTCAACCTTTGATTTCAAGGAACTGTATAATTAAATTGTACTAGTCACGTAGATTAGTTTTTCGTATTTCCCATATATACTTTTGGTTTTACTCCATGAAAGAGTATATGTCACCTTTTTAATAAATGGGATCAATTTCAATACCGAAATGTTTCTCCTTTCCTTTTTTTAGGTGGGTGGATATACAGTACATTGAATAAAAGAGTGGAGTTAATTACACATCCCAGTGGTTTCGGTCTCTACCTTATGGTTTTAATTTTTTTTTGTAATTTTCAGTGCTCACTTATTAAGTCATTTGTTTAAAGGAGTTAATTAGCTTTCTACACAATGCATAGCTAAAGGATAATCAGCCCCCTACTGTACATGTCCTGTTGGAATGCTGTCTCCCCTAATGGTCTCAGTCTATTATGATTGATCAAACATTTATAATCAATTGGTTGGCACCAAATCAGGAAATTATCAAACAGGAGAATCTGCAAGTTTGATGTAAAGCCAGTCCCTCATCTCGCCTTCAGGTTGCCAGGTCATTAATCTGCGTCTAATCACCACAGTGTCCATTGCTGCTGCTTCTGGCTGTCAAAAACCCATTAGACTCTTCTGAAATGTCTAACCATAACTTATACACTCGGCCACCCCGTCACATCACCAGTCCATTTGAACATCTTGTGAATCTTCCTGTCACAGTCTCCGTGGACAAACAATGCCATTGCTGAGCCTTAAAAGGGTAATAGAAGGCAGCTTGTTTTTACAGAAAGAGCCATTTTTCTTTATGGCCCCACTTGATTGAAGGATGAAAAGCCATATAATTGCCTATTTTTGATAATGGATTGAAAGAAAAATAGTGGGAGGTACTCTGCGTTCTGCTAATTGGCCTTTTCTAGGAAGTTATAAAAGAGGTTGGACACAGCCTCTTATAATTCGGACATTGAAAGATGTGGGGTGAGGGCACTTGGATGTTGCTGAAGCCATGTCCAATTCTGTAATGGTCCCATGCAATGTCTGCTGGTCGGCAGGTGGCAATAATGGGCTAAAATGTTGAAACAAGGCCCAAAAATTGCAACTATGCACTTTAAAAAAAATTGCTTTGAAAATGCTTTATTACAAAGATAAAAGTGTGTAAACAATTTTTTTTTAACACTATTGGTTCTCCTGGACTTGCATTATCACTTCAAATCTGTTGTTTAACTTGAATGAACATGTAAAGTCTCTCCAGGCAGGCTTTAACAGACATCACACTATCGTTTTATAGAGGATTCTGGGATGATGACCCTTTTAACTTATCAGATGTGAGAAATATTTTTGTTCACGGTTCAAGGCTTACAATGCTTACATAGCTACAGTGCAGTGTGGCTCAGTTGTCAGTTGCCACCTTGACTTCAGATTGGTAGCTCAAACTTAGTCTTTTAAGAGGTGCTTTGGATTCAAAATGTTTATCCTCAATGAGCCTTGCTACCTTTTCTTTCAAAACTCCTGATAGCAAGTATTAGCTTTATGTTATGTATATAAATGTGTGGAGGTTTGTATTTTTTTATTTCCATAACATACATTTTACAAATGAAATAATGCTGTTGTTACAATACATGTTACAACAGGTGATAACCCCTAGCCTAATGGTTAGAGCAAGCTAGTACATTCAAAGTAAGGTAATGCTGACATATGGTTGCCTTCAGTGGCACAAAGGTCTGATTGAATGCATTTGATAGCCCCTATTGATTCTGCTATAGTGTGGCTGTTCGGTGGGGCTTCTGTACCAGAAGACAAATTGCTTCTGCCGACAAGCTCGGGGACTCGGACATGACTACAGTCTCGGGGGCAACCCTAGACCTACCTCCAATTATTTCAACCACTTATAGCCTACAGTAGGGTATTATTCGCAATTGAATGTATTTGAGTACAATTGTGGTAATTAAGTGTTGCCTGGTAATCTCCAAATGTCAACTCTCATAAGCTGAGAAAGAACGACCCCTCTCCAACAGAGATATTGAAGGAGTAGTAACTAAAACAGTAAAGAGAATGGAACATCAGTCTATATTTTTAATCATCAATAATATCTTTAACATCCTAAAACATTTCCTTTAGGTCTCAACCAGAACTGAAATAATAATGTGCATTCACAACACAATCACATCTTAGAAGAAAATCATAGATATTAATACTCTGGGGGATTCATGGTACATAAAGAAGTCCATCTGTTCTGACTCCTTGTGAAAATAATTACAAAATTGTCATTTTGAATGATATTACAGCTGCAGTGTTGAGAAAAACATATTCCCCCTAGATATGGTTCCTGTATTCTTTATTTTGATAAGAACGTAGAGCATCAACTGAATATAAGTGTACCATTTCTGGTTTAGGGATAAGGGCTGTCCAAAATCATCTTCACAGACAGTAGTTTAATGTATCTAATATAAAAGGGATTCATTCATAGAATGTGTTATTCAGCACATTTTTGCGGTGCACAGTTGCACTTTCTTTATATTAAAAGATACTGTA
Source organism: Notothenia rossii (assembly GCF_949606895.1). Lineage (NCBI taxonomy): Eukaryota > Metazoa > Chordata > Actinopteri > Perciformes > Nototheniidae > Notothenia > Notothenia rossii. The sequence continues at coordinate 76,966,140 of NC_136904.1, forward strand.
TCATTATTCTTATCAGCTGCATCTTTCTCTGACTACCTACAGCTTTCCGTCTCTCCAGTTGAAATTCACACACTGTCATAATCATTCTTCTATCTGTGAGACTGCAAAGGTAAACAAAACAGTGGGAGCTGTAGGTGTAGGCTGGTTGCTTGACAATGAGAAAATAAATGAACAACATATTTTCCCACCATCTTCACACCTGCTACACTCCTACACTTGTGAAATAACATGGCAGGCAAGCATTTTCCAAAGAGAAAAGTGCAACTCCTGTTGCACTTGGAACACTAAATGGTAAATGGACTGTACTTATATAGCGCTTTATCCAGTCTTTAAGACCCCTCAAAGCGCTTTACATACTACATGTCATTCACCCATTCACACCCATTCATACAGAGCAGTGTACCTTACTCTAGGACCTAACATTCACACACATTCACACACCGTTGGCCATGCCATCGGGAGAAACTCAGGGTTAAGTATCTTGCCCAAGGATACATCGACATGTTGACTGCATGGGCTGGGATCGAACCCACAACCTTCTGGTTGAAAGACGACCACACTCCCTCACAGCCACAGTCGCCCTAGTTGATTTTCTGCATGTATGCTGTCATTTATTAGACTGAATGTAAACTGTAATTTGATCATATTTCCACACAGTTCTTGTTCAGAAGGTTCTAGGCATTTTAGGGATATTAAAATGTCTATTCAAGACGTATCAGTTTTACCTGAAAAGGGGTTTAGGCATTCAAGCCTTTTTCTAAGTTTGCTTTATATTTTCATAAATTGAATTATATTGTTTGAAGGCCAAGTCCCCATATACCCAAACCAACAGCTGCCGTGCTCATGATACAGAGGTCTCTCAGAAAATATGGGACAAGAGTGTAAAAAAAAGATGGTGATGGTTCATTTCAGTTACGTCAACAGCATGTTTATTCCTGCTGAATGGATGCCATCGCAGCATAGGACAAACTACCAAACATTCGAATGGTTATGAATGCAGATCAAGTAAAATGTAGGTTTATATATTGTGGCCTCATTATAACACATGTAAATGTCAGAATATTGAAAAATAGTTATACCATATTGCTTTTTGAAAATAAATATAAAAAAGAATACTATAGTAGTACTTACACCACACACATGTGTGCTTACTTGTTTAGCCTTGGCATTTCTCACATGGCCGTGGTGTTGTGATGGTGATTGATATAAGTGAGGAAAATATAGTGGAGGACTAGAAAAAAGGCAAAGTTAGCTGTTTTCACATTTTCTGTTGATACTCCGGTGTCAGCAGCGGCAGCCACACTCAGCAGGTGAACTACAGATTTACTGATGCAGGGTTACTGGATTTCTCCCAGAAGACAGCAGCAATATTAATCACATCACGCAACCACACAGCAGCAATGAATCAAAATAAGACTCAAATAAATCATGTATATTTAAAATAAGACAGTGAATGATATGACAAATAACTGGCCTAGGTTTAATTTGCGTCACCTTTCATGTAAGTATTTTGACTAATCATTTTGCACTCATTACCACAAAGACGAGAACACAGATTGAGAACAGAAAACATGAAAATCAGCGTTCCTTTGCATGTCGGTCGAAGCGAAATGACAATCCTTCAGAGGGCTTTCATTATCTGCTGACAAATATGTATTTTCCTGTCTGACTGATGGATCATTGCGAGCGAAAAAAACAGAGTGAACTGGAGGTTGTAGAGAGAGTGATGACTTTTAAAGGATCATAAAGCACCTGTAGGGGACAGCTCTGTAAAGGATTATTCAAAAGTGTTTTAATTTATTGGGTAATTCTAAGGAAAGGGCTCTCCTTATCAATGAAATGACTTCAGTCTGAATGTGAGTGCTATGACATTTAATTTGGTTCCCCCAGAGCTCCTAGTTTCCAATAACAGCAGTAGCATAACTATCAAATGGAGGACTTTATGAGCAATATCACATCATCCTCAGCTGAAACTGACACACATTTTAAAATGATTTGTCAAATAGCACATATTGCTTTGTTGCCTAACTTTCATCATTGGTCACCTATCCTGTCCTCCAGCCATTATTAATTAGGTCTAGTGCTTCATCTCAGCCAGTAATATCCATTAAAAGAGATGAATTATTTAGAAGGTCATGGATGTAAGTAAATAACAATCTTTGGTAGCTGTGTCTCTTCAGTAATGATCATCACATACTTTAATGGTAAAGCAGGGATATTGACTTTGATAAAAAATGTGAAGTGATATTTTCTGGCATGGTAGAGAGTGGGGTTCATGTGGAGTAGAATGCTGAAGCTTTCCAAACTGCACAACAGACAAAATACTCAAAAACTACCTTTTATGGGAGCTCTCCTCTCAGCACAACACACAGCAAAAGACCATACATACACATTCAAAAATGTTCAAGTGAAAGCAAAAACAGTAACAACCTTTTTATTCTGACCCTTCAGCTCCCCTATGGCAGCCTTCACTTTGAGTTTGTATTTCAGCAGTGGGGGAAAACCGCTTGCATTGAGATAGTGTAGACCGTGATAGAGTGGCTGTAGTGATGGGACATCTGCCTTCAACAATTATAGGATATTTCCTTTGTTCTGAAATAAGGGGATTTTATAAGTTGTCATGAATCTTTTTTCAAATGTTTATATTATCCTTATCTGGCAGCGCATAACACAAAGTCCAAATCTCACCCTAAATGTAAATATATATTTCAAGAAATGTATTATATGTGTTGGCAACTATAAAATCACCTTGCTACAGTCACAGATTGACTTGTTGGCTCAGGATATTTGTGCTTTAATGTTACGTCCATCTAACAATATATACGTTTTGGGTATATGCTTGAACTAATTAGCTAGTTACCACAGAGGAAAACCACAGCTACAATTGAAAATACAAGCAGTTCCAATTGTCATTTATCATTAGGGGTGGCACTTGTATCTTTTGTGATCTACATTCGTCCTAAAATCCAACATTACTATAGCCTATGCATTCGGACAAACAGCCATATTGGATGTAACTGTGTCAAGGTAGCTAGCAATTATAGTGATTACATGTAGCTAGGGTTTTACATCACACAAACAATGATAACACTGAATATGAATGTGAAAGAAGAGGCTATACTATTTTTTTTTAAGGAATCAAATCAATATAATTGTGTTTGTGCAAGTTAGCAAGTTGCTGTTGCCTAGCATTGCTTTTAGTTTTGTTGGTGAGTTATACTTCGATAAAAATTAAAACTAGAGAAAGTACTGACAATGTTGTTATATTCCTGACTCGAACTTGCACTTTGCATGACCCTGTATTATTTGTGTGCCTTAAACTGCATGCTCCAAATATGCAGGGGAAGAAACAACACATTGGGAGATGGGGTGACGTATCTCGAGAACATGGCGACTGTCATCATCTTCCTCCCAAACTCTGTCACTATGACGCTGTATAGCTCCTATCTCATTAATATTTGATAATCTATCCATCAATCAGATGTTAGAAGGAAGCACTTCCCTCCCTGTGATGTTATGTTTAATGTGTCTTTAGTGTCATAACTGCCTTCAGTCTGTGAGTGACAGTGACCTTGCCACAGTAGAGACAAGTGAAACACCACTCAGAATGAGAATGTCCATTAAAGGCCTAACTAGTGAAGGACAGATGACACCTCGGTGAAGGAGAACTTTGGTGGATACATGCACTAAATACATGGTGACAGGATCTCCTCCTAGAGCTATGCAGGGGCAAAGGTTGAATTATTTTCCATTAATGGAGGTTGTTTCCCTTACCGACATTTCACCTGTCTTGTCTGCTTTCTGCTAATCGGTGGCTTGTCTTCTCGTGTGACAGACAATAAGAAAATATATTGACTCTGATAAGTAAGCACTTTTATGGGTTGTTGACTATGGCTGCATTTTAAATTGCAAACCTTTTCCTGAGTGAGATGTCAAATTTTAAGTGTGTGATGCATTCCAACTGCATAGCATTTAGATTTTTTGTACGCAATGTAAATTAACTGTGTACACTCAACCGCCTTGAAAATGTATTGCAACCTTTCAGACCAGCCATTGGTGGACTGCTATGCAGACAGTTTAAATAATTAAATGTTGGATGAATTATGAATGATGGCAAGTGACGTTAAGGTACAGTCAAGAGGAAAAGTGCGAGAGCTCATATGTAAAATGTACTGTAAGAACACATTTCCAAATATTATTTCCCATAAAAATAATACTGTAAAATATGAAATTGAGTGGAGGAGGTAATATTGATTGACTTATGATAAACAACTTTCATTCTACAGTCACTTGTACCAGTAACGTCAAGATGAAAACCCTCATGTGATAAAGAGAAGACGTATTGCTCGAGTTTAGTTCAGTGTCATTAATCATTATTAAGTCAGTATGCACTACATACAGTTTGAAAATGTAGATGGCAAAACATCTCTATGAAATTCCAACACAGCTTGAGTCTGACACATAGCCGAGAGAATTAACCTCTGTTAATCTTTGAACGATTATATCATCTCTTGTATTAAGAAACCCTTTAAGACAGTAAAAATAGACATTAAAACATGAAGCTGGTGCAGCACTTGTTGTTCTTCTAAAGACAACATTTCTCTCTACGATCAAATGGCCATGAAGCATCTTAATGCCCAATGTTAAGGCCCTATGTTCAGTTTTACTGTGTTCATTGTAATTGGCAATACAAAGCTGATGAATAGAGAACATGTTTAATCATGTAGCATGGGCATTATTAAATAAACAGTAAAACTTAAACATTTGTATTTCTGAATTGAGTGCTCACCATTAGTAATTCAGTTATACAGTATACTGTTGGATCAGACAATCTTAAAAACAATGATTAGCCTGTCACATCTGATGACACTAATCAAAACAATGTTCTTGTATACCTTTATCAATATGAGTAGACATAATTTAGACATAACTAGGTCTCTATTTTCAGGCTCACTATGCATTTTCTCTGCACAGCCTTCGACCCTTAGAGATCTCAGAGAGATGAGTGGAGTCTCTCAAAGAAACATCAGCATCAGCGCAGCGGGTTGGGAATGCCGGGGGGCAGAGACTGACAAGAGCAACACGCCCCAGAGCTTGTGGGATAAAAGAGAATGGGAATTAATGAGCTTGTTGCTGCCGTTCCTGCAAATACTGAGCTCGCACAATGTGTGTGTTTTCTTTGTGCGCCCCCAACTCTTGCTGCCTCGTAAAGATCAGCAATGACTGAGGAGGTCATTGGTTGACTAGTAAACAAAGTCAAATCATATGCTTCAATGCAATGTTATAATTCGTTTTTAGGGTGACTTTGCAACATCTGTCCAGGGACTACAGATGAAAAACTCCCTCTTTGCCTGGCACATTTACAGCAATGTAATGTCCCTGTTGAATAAACGAATACAGATATAAATAAATCTTTGAAAGAACAAATTGAAAACAGGTGAATACATTCACTTTACATTAACTTGTTTTACCAGGGCAAGAATAAAACCTGTAGTGCTATCATGTATAATCAATAGTAACTCTGCATTGTATTTACCTTATAGCTAGTTTAGCATTTAAATGCAGGCCTGTTTGTTTCCAGTGGGCTCTGCAAAATCCCACTTGGTGTTTTTCCACAATATAAAGTGATTTTCCACTCTAGCCATATGTCATCCAATCTTTTACTGTAGCAAACAAGCAGGCTATAAACATTGGCAAAAGGAAAAATGAAGGGGCTTTTTGTAATTATGCCTGGAGATTCTATACGCTTGAAGATAATTACATAATTAATCCCCGATTTCTGTCAAGTGAGCTCTACTTGCGTCTCTCTGTCATTGCCTACACTTTCAAGTTCAGAAATACATTTGCCCTGCATCAAAAGGAAAAGCAGACCTTTCATTTATCTTTACTGCTGCTGCTGCGTTGGCAGCAGCAGACCCAAAAAACACAGGGTTGAGTAGTCAAAAAGTTGAACATTGCTCAACTTGCCAGAATGAAATATAATGTTTGGCTGGTGCTTCATTGGCCAATTAAATATATTTAAGCTTCATGTGCTCGTTAGATTACTATATGTTGATTACTCACTTTGTAAAGGAGTAATTAGGCAGATAATACAATTACTGATAATTGCTGCGATAACCTTTTTCAAGCCTGCTTCATAGTTATATAAACTACAGTTCACTTTTTTTATGTGAACCCTAAAAAACTGCCTTTCTGGGGATTGTCTTTACTCTTCTCCTTTGCACCTAAAACAAAATGTTCTTTTAGGAGAATACTCCCAGGAATTTCAGTGGGGAGTGATGTAATTTATTGGTACATGACAAAAACGTAATCTGGCTTTACTTTTTCAATAACACATTCATCATTTGTGCATCTGGGCTACAGCATGTCTATGGTGCATGCCATGCTTATTATACACACGGACATCATTGTCGAATGCTGTTTGAATCATGTCATTGCATAGCCATAACTTTGGGCTTGGATAAAACCTTATGAATCCTCATTGTAAAATAAAAAAGGAAGCATTTGAAGTAGGGTTGCTCGATTATGGCAAAAATCATAATCTCGATTATTTGGGTCAATAATTGTAATTATTAAATGCGATTATTCATTGACTTTGAAAACATCCATTTATTGGAGAAAAAAGTGTGAACAGTATGTTTTTAACAGTTGATTACCCTGAACTTTAAGTATAATTCAACTGAAAAAGCAACAAAAAAAAAAGTAATAATAATAAAAAGATAATCGTTTTATTTAGAATACGTTGTTTTCGTAATCGTTACAAGCCATAATCGTTACAAGCCATAATCGTTATCGCGATTAAAATACGATTAATTGAGCAGCCCTAATTTGAAGTAATTTGATGTTGTAAATATTGGATGCTGTCCATTCAATTTGTGGATTATTTCACGGAACACTGGTAATCCTATCTGACCTTACGATTGAGCTGTTAAAGAAATACTGAGTTTACTTACTTTACTTTAAATGGCACTTCAATATCTGTGAGTCTTGTATTTTTAAATAATATTGGTGTTGATCTTTTGGGTGTTTTTAGGTGTATTGGTATTTGGTAATAAGTAAGAAGTGAAAAGTTTGGAGCCGGTGAAATATGTGAGTTTTAATACACATCCGATCTTGACCTACTATTGTTCATTGAAAAATAAAAAATCTGAAATTAGTAATGTGTAAACTAAACTGTATAACCGAAATAATGAATGTTTCTACAGTGAGACACATGGAGAAAAAGTATGAAGATACATCCTGGAGCATGAGGTGCTATGCTGTGAAGTGCAGCCTGGAAATAAAGCTCAATGCTGCGAACACTAAACTAACAGAAGGAGCATGTAGCTGCAGCACGTGGTAAGTACAGATGTTTAATGCTTAAGAACATCCAATAAGAAATGTAACATAAGAGTGAACCCAACAAAATAATATTACACTTCCTTGACTTTGCTAGAATAAATGAAAACCACATCAGGGGAAAGGCTGGTTGAATTTAGCGTAGCGATTTAGTATTATCCGAAAGCATGTGATAACAGAGCGATTAGCACAATAATCATCTTAGATTATCCAATAATGAAAGGGCACCACTCAGTGTGACAGAGCAATCAAATGTGTTAGAGTACGATGCAATTGTGACTTTATAGAGCATGTGTCATTTTATGAATAGAACTCAATCTTACTGGTAAAACAAATTATAAATAAAGTCATTTTAACATGAATGTCAACCCTGGTCAAAACTAAACTAATGTTGGCATTTAAAAGCTGCTTGTCTAAAACATACATCCCGAGGGAGACTCAGTAAATGGAAGAGAAAATTATTTTTCATTATTAATTAGAATATCACATAGAGAAACCTAATTGTGTGTGATTTGGTTGGAGAAAGTTCAGAGATACAGTAGTTTAGAGATTTTATAGCTTTGTGAAGTGCATAAGTGTTCACAAAGAAGTATGACCAAATGAAGATACCGCAGCTTATCGGTACTGGTAATGTTCAATTGGGTACCAATTGAGCACCAGTTCTCCAAACCCATCTCTGAAAACAGCAGTATGTACAATACAAATACAAATACAAGTTTTAGATGTCTTTTTTTACGATTTACTTTATGTACCACTATACTGTTATAGAAAAAGAGCCACAATTATTTTTATTTGGTTAATTGATCAGTCTGATGATTTGGTAATGCAAACCAAAAGGTTGCTTGCTACACTCTAAAAGCAAATGCCTTGGCTCAACAAAGAAAATCAACGCAACAGTTTGCATCAATGTTTATTGAGTTAAAACTCCTGCTCCATGCTTTTCCGGTTATTACCCATCCCCTTGTGTGTTATGAAGGTTTTTCTGTATGTAAACGGTCTGCAGAGTCAAAACCCTTAAAGTACACCCTGTAGCGAGTAAAACTCTAACACAGAAAATACCTCCCCAAAACGCCTCGTTGGTGAAACGTCATCATCCATTTGATTCTTCCGGGTACGTGCTTACGAAAGCACGTACCCGGAACTAAATGGGCCAATCCGTGGATTGGACTTCGAATGAAATTGTCTTAAAGCAAAAAACTTATTTGAGTTAGGGGAGAAGGCTTTAACTCTACAATCAGAGGTGTTTTTAATTACCACTTACTTAATAATTGGTAGCATAAAAACAAGTTTTTAAGTTGATTACTCAAAAGATTAAGTTGTTTTGACTAGTTTTACTGTATGATTTAAAAGGAATTTTAAGTTGTATGTACTTAATTACCATCATTATGAACAGACGTTTTTAAGTTGACAACCATTTATAATTTAAGTTGCTCCAAATATATTGTATTCAATAGTTTTTTTTCTTAGCTTTTTCATGTTTTTGCCTTTCAAGAAAGAAATTAATTGATTCCACAACAAAAATATTTCGGCAATTCAGTTTTTATTTTGAACTGCAGTTGTTTATTTCAACACATGATGTTTCAATCAGGAGAGAATTCATTTAGTTTGAACATTTATTGACACATACCATATGATAAGGTGCATGAACACAGCTGACTGCAGGAGAGAGGAGAACCATTTTATAGTTTGTCTGCAGCAGGGTGATTGGCTGCTGGAGAATGAGGCGAAATGTAATAGGTTAAAGAGAACGCCTGTGATGAACTGATTATATGCAGCTGCGGAGTGAATGTATAAACACCCCGTCTTCCTGAAAGGACTTGGCTGGGCTTAATTTAAATCTTGAAAAAAAAGATAAATAACACAAATTTAAATTGCCCCACAAATAATAAATAAACATATTAGCCATATTACCATGGGAAATGTCACAACGAACTTAGAGGCCTTTGCATATTCAAAACCAGTGCCAAATATGTAAAATCTGTAAAGTTTTTGTAAAGCTACAGTAACAAACTCTCAATGGACACCAATCTGCAGATCACACACATCAATTTTACAAAAGATGTAACAAAGATGTTTACACTGCCGACAGTCATTATTTCAAACAGGATGAACACATTTAACGCAGAATGCTTGCTCATTCATTTGTTTCCCTCGACCACCATGGTTGCTATCCTATTGTCAGATCCTGGGGTGGACCGGTCACTGATGAAGGTGATATTCATGTCCTTTTGAAGCACATTAAATAATAGGTTAGCGCATAAGAGACAATGAATTAGGTAATTGCATACTTTTTAAACTGTCACTCTTAGCGAATTCAGAGCCATTATTACCAGCTGCTAAAGCAATGCTGCTATTGTTTTCACCTGTTGAGTCTGCATGTGTGTGTCATCATGGCAATGTGGTCCTGAAGACACACAGAGGTGCTTTTGAGTACTTTGCCTAGTGTTTAAATGCATGTGGACAGATTTATCTTCTCATCTTTTTTGCAGTTTCCAAAAAAGTCCTTGAAAAGGTCCTCTTCCTTTTCTCCAAGGTGCACGACAAGGCAGCGGATGGCTATATTTCTCTGCGTACTTCAATTGTATTGTGCTATTTTTGAAAAAGAAAAAAAAAGAGGAATGATCTAAATTAATATATTCTGAATGGGTGACTGCCAACAACTTGCATTTCAATGACAACTCTAAATAACGATCCTACCTCAAGAAGCATGTCCTTGATCTACTTCACCGAGATTCATTTTTAATAAAAAGCGATATCACAATAGGAACCAAAGTATTTTCACTCTCACAGTAGCCTCTACTACTTTGTATCCTCTCACAGAACTATTCTGAGTTCAAAGGCTGCTCATTTTGGTCAAACAGCAATTTGCCTATAAAGTGCAACCACAAGGCTATCTACTGTATTTGAATGACAAAAGATGACACTCAACTTAAAATATCCTTTGTATATTTCTATTTGTCTTAACTGTCAGAACTTGTCCAGGCATGTTCAGTGGGAGTGGACTTGAAATCCTTAACTCAAGGTGTAGAACAATTAAGTTATCAAGCCAATTGCTTTACTTACTACAACTTGAATTTTGTGTTAAGAGAATTAACGCAGAAATCAGAGTTCAAATTACACACAATATTAAGTTGATTTAATAACCAACATCATTACGTCAACACAACTTATAAATTAATGTTTGCAACTTAAAATGTTTATCTAAATCAATTAACTCACATTTTTATCTTGCAACCATGCATTTAATTAAGTGGAGGTGAAAGGTCGCCTGAATTCGTTTTTAGAGTGTAGTTAGCTACCTGCATCTGTGTGCGATTTGAGGCAGTGCTACGGTTAGAAAAATATCACTGGCTTGGTCTTCAATATCAGGATACATGTATTTATTATCCCTGCAAGAATGGAAGTAGTCATCACACACAGGGCTGCGTGGGACAACTAGTTCCCAAACAGTGTCCTTGACATGCTTATATACAAGAGAGGGTGTTACAGTCACAAGATGCAGAATACTGATTCAAAGCAGTATTCAATGTTTAGTTCAGATTAGCAAACGCCTGCATAAGCAATAAACATGACATACATATGTCTATCTCCATAGAGGCTGAATCATCATGTTAATTGTTGTCACATAGCTATCATCTGCCTAAAACAGTGTGTCCTGACGCTCTTCTAATCATACATCCGGTTACGTACACAGCTATATAGGGCCTTTGTTATCTTTTGCCACTCTGATATTGGAAGAGCACATTCAGTATTTTCCCAACAGCTACCCAGTTAAAATCCACACTCTAGGTGTTCACAAATACGACATGGCAGTGCTCTGAAGGAAGTGACGATCTGAACAAAGGGTCTGAATTGACACAAAACATAGGGCCTAAAGTGCTGGTTTAGATCAAATCACGTATCACAGTCCGGGATGTATGTGAAATGTAACCTCTTTAGTAAAGTACTAGTTGATAACCTGATTTTCTATAACATTTTTGATGTATGCCACTGATTACCCTTGCTCAGCAGCCCTCCTGTTGGGAGATGGGGAGGAAATTGTCTTTGATGGAAGTCAACCCCTCAGGGAGTCTTGGTTTTTTGTATCTTCATCCTGAACTTTTTGGCTTTTTACTTTGCTGAAACTGGGTAAAATTGCTATAATTTAAATCAATGCTCAAGCACATGCAGGTGTGATAAACTAATTATTGCATGACTGGTGTCCAGAGGTTTAACGTCAATCCTTGTGTAGCATCGTGCAATTTGGATTTGTGGAGAAGCGGCAGGAGCAGAAAGCATACATACATTATTTGTAGGAGGAATACAATAGTGTCAGGGTGAATTCAATAATGTCCAATTGTATCAGCTGCTCTTATTCATTTTAGAAGCACCAGACAGTTTAATGTAACATAGAGGAGAGTCCAGGGCAGCTACTGTGTTGAATAAAATGAAGGCAAGGGGTCGAGATATAACCTCACATGTATTAATGTAAAGCATACTGTATTCATTTATAGAAGATGCAATAAAGCTTTCAGGAGCCCCTTAAACTAAGACCGAACAGGAACACAACACACACAATTCTGGTCAGTTATTCTCCTTGGACGCACCATGTTGTAGCTTCATTAAAGGTCCCATGTTATGCTTTTCCGGTTATTACCCGTCCCCTTGTTTGTTATGAAGGTTTTTATGCATGTAAACGGTCTGCAGAGTCAAAACCCTCAAAGTACACTCTGTAGCGAGTAAAACTCTAACACAGAAAATACCTCCCCAAAACGCCTCGTTGTAGATACGTCACTGTCCATTGATTCTTCCGGGTAACGCATGACATCATGCGTTACCCGGAACCAAATGGACCAATCCGTGGAGCCGTTACGTTAAGCCCCCGCTGATTGGTGCAAATTAACCATTCCACGGACTTCCTCACACACACACTCAGTGCAGGCAGCTCTGCTGATCTCTCCTCCCTGGCTACAGGCTGATAACAGACAGTTGGGATCGAGGCGAAATTCTCTCTGCAGACCCATTCTCACAGCGTTTATCAACCTTTTTCTTACTCAATATCAAGCCACACTTATTGTTTTTACTTCGGCTGTGACTTTGTGTGTGCTCAGGGTGAGTTTGGCTGTGTTTCGATGTGTATCGCTAAACAAGGAAACCACACCTCCACGCAGCTTAGCGCGATTCACAAAGTCCTGACCAATCAGAGCACACTGTGCTCACAGGGAGGGTGGGGGCTGGAGCTATTGGAGCTACAACGAGCCGTTAAAGGCAGAGAGTGAAATTCAGTGAATACACATAATTTACAGAGATACTGTATGAGAAACCAAGGTGATTTTGAAAAATTGCACAATATACATCTATTCTAGTAGACTTCAACAATGGAATTATGATCAGTGGAAATGGCCATGACAATGCCTCAACCTTCTATCATTGCTAATAACAGCTACAACTGCGAAACAAACGGATAATTGTGTCCTGTGTTTATGATTGGCTGAGCCACTTTTGAATCAGTTGTAAAATCATCGTAGATAACCATTTAGTAAAAAAGAAAACACAAACACAGACTAAAGAAACAAATGCATACTGTAATGTAACCTGTTATTGGCGAAAATACAACAAGCTTTTACCTCAACCCAAACTTCACCAAGAATCTATGGTAAGTTAACATGTAACTTTAGTGGCCTGCATATTTTTTATTCGTTCCTGAGACCCAGAAAGAAAAAGGTTTCAAATGTCATTTTTTTTAGATCACACAAGTCTTTAGGGTGGTATTAACATAATGACTGTAACGAAGGTAACTTCGTAACTATGGACTGACGGCTTCAGGCCTTGTAATATTGCACATGTGGGTTTGCACTTTATGAAACAACTTCCCTTTTGCTCAGAAATGTCACTCAGCACTTTAGTGAACAGTTTGGACTTTATTAGCGTGATTGCACAGTACAGTTTGGCATTGCATATTTGCACATTTTTACATAATGTATACTAATTATTGGGGTAGTATTTATTAAATGATTAAACCGTATTAATTGGAATGTCGTCTTGCAGATGCTGGTCGGGTCCTCGGCTCCACCTGGAAAGAGAGGGGGGGTTAGCGAGAGCGCCGAAAGTGTTTATGCTGGTGTAAGAATGACAGCAGTTGAGATTAATCAGAGTGCAAATAATATGGTTGAGCGTGTATATGTCATGACGTTAAGTTGCATTAATTGTACAAGTGTTCACCCTCCCGTCTTGTCTGTTACTGGTGATTGTGGTCACCTGGTGCCCTGTGTTGTCTCCTCCCCCCTCACCTGTGTCTTGTTAGTCTGATTGGTCTGTGTGTATTTAGGTTCTGGTTGCTTGTTAGTGTGGGGGTGAGATCCTTGTTAATGGTGACTGTGTTAACATGAGACAGTTATATTGAGGCTGGGTATCATTTCCCACAGTGATGAATAAATGCCAACACCGGGTTATATTTGAACTCTCTCTCTCTCTCTCTCTCTCTGCCTCCTTGCTTGGTCAGGCCGCTCAATTATCAGCGTCACAATGACTAACACAAACTCATTTTTGTTTAATTGTGTGTCCTTTGTAGAGGACATTGGGTGTTAGTTATGCGAAGCATAGTACACAAACAACATTAACATACAAGTACATTTAGACAACATTAGAGCACAACAACTCAATGCAACAAATACTGAGCCCTCATTTGTAGTACTTGATGTATGTTTTCCCACTGCATCCTACAGAAACCTACCGGTACTTGTTAGTTTTGGCCCCTAGTGGACGACGGACCTTTTTTTGTAACTGTCTCCTGCTCTTCCTAAGTCAATGCTTCCCTCTGAGTTGTCAACTTCTTCCTCTTCCTCAATCACTGCCTGTGGATCCTCATCATCTGACAGGTCTATGTCTGAGTCTCCCTCAATGATTCTGTTCAGACTTCTCTCTGCCTCGGTTAGTGAGCTGCCTCCATTTGTGTTGTGTGGGGGAAATAAAAAGTTAGCAAATCCCCATGTCCTCTGAGACATTCATAAAAACATTTAGTTTTAGGTCAAATAATGATTACACTGCTCTGAAATCTCACTACACTAACTCCTAAGATGTTCCCTTACTATAATTAATTAAAAATATTGAACTCACAACACTGGTGATTACAAAATTACAAACTTACCATTTATCTTTTGTTGTGCACCGACAGAAATGTTGAGATTTATGTTGTTTTTTGGTTGTATTGTTTTCCACTTCCTGTTTTGTTTTGTCACTTACCGTTTACCTGTCATTCCAGACTCATCAACACCTGCCCCGGCCCTGATTGTGTTCACCTGTCACCCCTTCTGTGTCTCCTGTGCTCATCAGCGTCAGCCCCGCCCCTGATTGTTCCCACTTGTGTCTGATTGTCTTGTGTTTGAATTCCCCTGTTCCCCAGTGTTCTTTGTCAGTTCGTTTTTGTCTATTGCCATGGTCAGATCCTTGCTCTTGTCTTTTGCCACAGTCAGGTCTATGCTCTGTATGTGCTCTGGTGAAAGTTTTGATCCTCACTGCGTTTTCATTTTGTTCTTCATTTTTGTAGAGACCATTTTTTGCTGTTCTTGAAAAAATAAAGTATCTTACAAAGACTTTACCTCCGTCTCCCGAGTCGTGCAATTGGGTCCTACCTCCTAAGTGTCTGAGTTCATAACATCTTTCTATAAATAGTGCTTGTGTTGATGGACGCCATTTTGAAATACAATGAAATTATCTTTTTCAAAGCCACACCCCCACTTAGTCATATGTTTGAAAAGCCCAGGATGTCCTCTGTGGAGTACAATTGGAGTTCCTGCTGTGGCATGTATAACCTCAAAGTAATGGACCAAAAACCAATGTGCACCACAGAGGACAAAAATAAATGGGTGGGCTTATAATTACCTAAGAATTTGCACACGTTATAACGATATCCAGATCAATTTTAAATCAAGCTGTGTTGCACATCAACCGTTTAGCCATGTCACTAAAGAACTACCGTACACTGCTTGGCAGAAGAATGATTGTTAGTTCTCGATGAATGATTTAATATATGCTGCTGTGTGTTTCATTTGGGACACCTTGCCAGGTGTGTGTAGAAACCGTTTTATTAAAGCAATTAGCCTCTTGAGGCCATAAGTAAGGGGGATTTTACAACAGCTAAGAGCTTTCAGGCAAGACACTGAGTCGAGTGCATATAACACCCCACAGATGCTGTAAAATCACTGTAACTTACAACCTCTTGTGGCAAATTTCTTAATTCTACCACTTCACTTTGTTATACAATCCGGAGAAATTATGCTACGCTGGATGATCATTTAAATCCATAACAGCTTTATATAAAAAATAAGATCACATCAACCAATACATCGTTAATTCAATCTAAAACATCAAGTCACCAATACTCAATAATGCTAGTGCTGTCTTAAACTCTTAAACATGACCACTGTAGCCCACCACTCTGATTTAAAGTGCATTTTATTTTCCAGCTGGTATTGTGCTTATGTGGTGCATTCTCCTGATTTAAATATGTCTTTAATCAAATTACCACAAATGAATTGGTGCAACGTGAGCCTGTTTTGCAACGTAATGAAGTAGATGATTTTTGGGCATTAGAAAAAAAACTGGAGAAAGCCCACAGAAAATCTGGTGCAGTTGGCACAGTGTGCATTAAACACAAAAGGGATGACTAATGCAAGCTACAAATCAATGTAATTATAAATTACTTAATTGTGGTACTAAATCCAGTAATCAATGACACAAACCATCTGGGCAAAAATTCTCTCTCTCTCTGCACATGTTGATGATTGATGACTACAAAATGGCCTATGCAAATCTCAGCCACTCCTCAATTTCATCCATGTTTTCCTTATCATGATTGAGGTGTGGATGTAGAAATTATGATTTTTTTATTTGCATCCATGTTCCAAGTAAAACAGGTACTGACATAATGCTAACCGAGTGCATGGCTCTATGGAATAATGATTGGCGCGTGTCTATGAGTCCCAGGGAGGCTGTTAGCTGAGCTCCTCTCATGCCCAGCTGTACTGATGGATGTCCACGGGGCATTTAGAAATTCTGCCCTTGTTTTTGTATTAATGTCAAAGTCATTTGATGCTTCGGATGAATAAATAGAAATAGATTTTACAGTACAGTGTATCAAGAGGACGTTGTCAACAGAAATTAGAAGTATATCAACAATGCATGATTGAACATTTCAATAAAATGATTTTTTTAAAGAAGCTCAAAGCTGGACACATTAATATGCGACCGGTACAGATTAGATTTCTCTCTTACGCACTGTTTATGACTTTACATTTCCCACAGTAGGATGCCTAATTTAAAGGATCCACCGGTATTTTATACCAGGAGTCTTTTTTTCTTCTTCTGCATAACTCATACACCGCAGAAGTTTCAGAGAGGGGCTCTCATTACTCACTCTGCAATGAGGCCAATCCCTTAGTGACCACCTCTCTAAGCACTTTGTGACAGTCCCTGAAGGCTACAGTCTAGCGTCCAGTGAACATTTTAGAGCACAGGGTAGAGTTGACTTCAACTAAAGCTGCTGACCTCAGCTCTATAACCTTCCCACATTGGCAGCCCAGATATGCCTTCACATTTACCATGCTGCAGCTAGCTCCAGGGCTGGTGCATACATTTAGCAATAGTGGATGTTTTTTCTAATTAGATTTATGGGTAGGAAATGTTTGGAGAAGCAAGACAGCAATGTTTTATTATTAAGCTCGGAATCAGGTGAGATGAAGAGCAGCAATGAAATGCAGTTTGATATTTGCTCAGAAAGCGAAACAAGACACCAACTGTAAATACTGCAGTATAAAGTCATTTTTCAGGACGAATAAAACATTCTCTGCAAAACTCCCAGGACAAAGCATAACCAACTGATCCAACAACCACCTACCCACGTTCAGGCAAATAGTCATACACAATTCTAGGAACACCTATGAATCCCTCGTGTTTCATTAGTGACCACTACATTATTTATTGCATTTAAATTGAAATACCATTAGGTTCTTATACTTATTTTTTACATCTTAACAGCTGTCTAGGAGATGTGACACATGCAGAAGCAGTATACTAGCTTTCAACAATGTTAATGTCTTGTTCTTATCTTCTCTACCTTTTGTCTAGTAATACATTCTTGGTGTGATCAGACTTCCTGACAGGCTGTAAACTCACTGGAAAAGCCTGTCACGCTTCTTTGCTTTTTGTGATATGGCAGTGAAAATAATAGATCTAAGAGAAGATGGCTTAAACGCAATTATTTTCTCCAATCAATCTCACCACATTCCTATAGAATTCAATACAGTAACATGTTTGTTAATGATATCATTCACAATGACAAAAATATATCAAATTTTACAATCATAATAAAACATTTCATGGGTGTATTTTTGGCAGGAATATTATCAAGTCGTCCTTTACAGTGAATCTCAAAAACAAACTGAAAACACATTACCCTTATCATGAATAAACCAATAGAATAAAACTTCCGATTACAATATTCACTTGGCCACGTTTAATCACAAAAATTAACAAGTTGAGTAGGCACTGACAAAAATAGTTTATTAAACATATTGGATAACCTCTAAATCACCACTTTGTACCTGCATGCTGTGTGGTTTGCTGTTGCAGACTGAAATAGAATTACACGACTCCCACCTGGTTGTTGTGAACTCAGAGGAGAAAGCTAATTGAATAAGCCAAACACTACAATTGAGTCTTTCAATGTGACCTCTTACAGTCCATGGCACATCCATTTAGATTCCATCTGCTCTGAATTAGGGATGGGCACATTCTCATTTGTGTTCCCGCAGCTCCAAGCAAAACAACCTTTTTTTATCAGAAACACACAAGTGCTGCCAACTGCGTGCATGTGATGAGAACAGCTGCCAGGGAATTGCAGGTGCAATTAGACTGCATAATGGAGTTTAAGGTATCCGTGTCAATTTGAACTCTTAAAATGTACACGGCTTTCAAAAAATCTATAAGTTGCTCATCATTGTTTGCCAATTGTTAGGCAAGCTCCTGGCCTGTTACATGTTACTCTACATGAAGCACTGCATCTACTGTTAATCTCAGTTTTGTTGCCTTATTAACTGTTGCTAAAGCGTACTTAGATTGCAGCTGATTTATAACTCAGCTGATTTATAACAGTTATAACTTATAGCAGTTTTAAGAAAGAGTACAGTGATGTATTGCAACTGTATGAAACAGATAAATTACTTTGTGTAGAACTATGGAATCGCTTTTATGTCATTGTTTGACAGACGTATTACAGGTCAACACGGCCATGTCCATTTTGAGCTAGTGAGCCAATCACAACCCAAGTCACACTCTTTACTTGAGCACCAGCATTTTGATTATCCCTCTTAGAACTGAGAGCACAAAGGCTTATTAGTATTACAGTATGAATTATGAATGACCACAGAGCTCTATATGAGGCGCATGCTATTCGTGCGCTGTATTATTAAACAGAAAACAGTTTTGCATGCAAAGCTGGAGAAAGCGAGTTCCTGATTGCTTGAACTCTCACCATTATCTTTGAAACCATAATACAATGTACTGTATATAACTTTCTGTGAACTGCTCCACAGACCTTTAATTAATTCTGGCCGTACAAAGAATGGATTGAATTGGATGAACATGGGAACCATGCAAGCAACAAAGATACAGTGATTAGGATTGCAGCACACCTAGTGTTGAATATACAGCTTGTGTTTGAACTGTACACGATTACGAAATTAAAAACCGAGTCATGTTTGAAGGTGTATGACACAGTACTGTTTGACACTTGGCGTGTCTACTACCCATGAGAAAATGTTATACCCAAAGGCGACACATGAATTAGTTAGCACTTATGCTTATAAGTTGCGTCCTGATGAGCACACTTAAGGTTGCGAGCCCAATCAAGCACATTTGCTTCAAGCACCAGGACTGGAATATTGGAGTCATTTGGTATGCCTTAATGCAAATGAAAAAGGAAATATGTATTGGAAACTGTACTTAAATCCTACAATTTAATTAGAGACGCCCTCCCAGTGGGCGTCTGGTGGCAAAGTTCCCTGGCCTGTATCACTTTAAGAAACTGAGACATATTTATTCTTAGGGTTCACGAAATTATTAAGCTTGAGTTTCTTTTACATTCCTGGTAGGAGCACCCCCTCTCGATAGCTTGGCCTTGGCAGTTAGGCTAAAGCAGTGGTTCTCAAACTTTTTCTGTCAGGCCCCCCCTTTGGAGAAAAAAAAAAGTCGGGCCCCCCCAAAACGAATAATCAGGCTCAGTGGCGGCGCCAGAGATTTATTTTGGGGGTGCTGTGGGGTAGCTTGACGTTTCATAGAGGGTGCTCAAACATTTAGGGTTTCCCATTAATGTACCGGTCGCTACAGTGGAATTTTCTACTGCAACAATCCCCACGCAAATACACAACGTACCCGCGACTGTTACAATGAAGGCTCAATATTCAGCTCACGGCATATAGGTGTAAGCAGGGATAAAGTGCTATTTTTATAGGTGATGTGTGGACGTCACATAGGGGGGTCCGGGGGCAAGCTTCCCCGGGAAGATTTATTTTTAAATATTGAAGTTAAAAGCATCAATCTGGTGCACTTTGAGAGCGAAAGGAAGAGATCTATGGATACATCTCTCAACACCCATATGAAACAGAAATGTAAACAGATTTACTTTTTCTTGATGGATATTTTACAAATCACCCTTTTAAACTTTATTCTTGTTTTACTGTCATATAGTATTTCATACCTGTTTTTCATTTATTCTCTTATTTTTTTATAACTATAATGATCATATAAACGTGTGCCTCGGAAATAATTATTTACATTAATGGTGACCCAAACATTTGAGACCCACTGAGATAACACTGAGAGAGTCCTTTAGCTCTCAGTCTGACAGGAGAGGACTCTCCTCCACTTTGTTGTTGAAAAAACTCCTTATATCCGTTAGCGTAGCTCGCTAGCACCAGAAGCTAACAACAACGATCTCCAGTACCGGTGCGCTCTCTCTCTCTCTCACGCGCACACAAAATGGCTCGTTCCACACACACACACAGAGCCGAGCTTGAATGAAACAGAGACCCAGACGTAATAGTACTGTACTGCATCATATTATTTTCGAATCAATAATTTTTCAAATTATGATTTTTAATTTATTTATTTTTTTTATCTTTTTTTTTTTTTTTTTATAACCATTTTTCCTCCTGGTCTCTCGCGCCCCCCCTGGCATGCCTCTGCGCCCACCAGGGGGGGCGCGCCCCCCACTTTGAGAACCACTGGGCTAAAGGCACATGGGAAATGTTAAGCTGCTGCATGTCTGGGTTTTTCAGGTGGGTTTTGATATTTCAGAGTCTTTAAATATAATTATGTGAGGACTCTTGGGAAAGCCCTGATTATATGCAGAGCGTCTGCACAAACAATGAAGCTGCCGTCAGAAAGATGTGAGATGTTGCAAAGAGAGAGAAGCAGAGGCAGAAAGTGGGCTGGGAGTTGTCATTCCTTCTGCAGTGCTGTAGTTCAAAGTCCACACCCCCGCTCACACGCAGGCACACAGTAAGTCTGAAAGAAGCCACCCACTTACTAATTTCGTAATTGGGAGCAGAATGTCTCTTTGACACAGCACTGTCACCTTGCAGGGATTCCTCTCCTCTCTCTATCCCGTACAGCAATGGATTGCCACAATGACAAAACAACCTTAATGTGATCTATGCAAATGTCTGCAGTTACATGCAGACATTTGGGGAGAGCATGTCAGATACTTGTCAAAGCTGAACATGAACAAACACAAAATAGTTCTATCCGATCATTCCTGAAAGCCAGTTCCCAGTTTTGTTTCACTGGGATCTGATTGGCCAGCTTCATCTTAACAACATATAAAAGGAGGGAAAACAGAACAGTGCTCTATTTTCTTCGAGCCTCGAGCTCCAACGCAACACAAAGGGACAGAGCTTTACCAAGCAATACACCAAGAGATTTAAAGATTAAAGGGTAGTCAATCATAGTTTACACTGCCATAGTTTTCACTTTTTTTTTCACCATGAAGCATCCACGTGTCTGTACATACCTATTTAACATAGTACCTGGATATATGCATGTTGCTTTACACTAAAAACAAGGGTCAATTAATGATCACCTCCTTCCCTAGCCTATTGTTTACAGATATATTGTGGGTGGTTCACTCAGTTTTTAAAAACAATTGTGAAAGATGCCCAAGAATTAAGTGAGCATGTGAACCGTTAAGCTGCATACAGGCAGTATGCAGAGGAAGTCGAAGATTTATAAGGCAATCTACGCATTTGTATGATCTTTTCCCCAATTTTTCTATAACATTCAAATGACAATAGCTACCAAAGTTAACATGACAGACAATAATCAGGAGAAGAGAGAAATGATTGCCAAATGATAATAACCCTTTATTACTTAAGATGGGATGTTAAATGACCCCCACTTCTCCAGAATATAGCATATA
Organism: Notothenia rossii; assembly: GCF_949606895.1. Classification (NCBI taxonomy): domain Eukaryota; kingdom Metazoa; phylum Chordata; class Actinopteri; order Perciformes; family Nototheniidae; genus Notothenia; species Notothenia rossii. Next base: position 76,987,930 of record NC_136904.1, read on the forward strand.
TAAATGGATATTCTGATTATATTCCATGCATCAGTGATAATGTTGTCTTCGTCGTGTCATATACTGCAATTGCCACAGGGTTGGAAAAGTGACAGTTTGCACCAATGCCAGTATGATCTTGGAAAAAGCACGCTGCTCTACTTCTGAGAGGGGCAGGTTCAGATGACAGCACAGTCTGAGCGATGACAGATGCATCCAGCGGTAGTGAATGCAGTCACATTTCTATTTCTTACAGTAAGCTCAGATTGTCTCGAGGAAAACACGTCTCCTGCAATAAGAAGCGAGTGGAGTCAGCTGAACGGCTGATGTGTCTGTATTTTGTAATTTTAAAGGTGCTACATGTAGCACTTGCAATACAGCAAGAGGCTGATTGAGCATAAGGAGAATGAATATGAGCCATTCATGCAAAGATGAATGGTCTTAGAATGGTACAACTGAATTTAACTTTGATGGCCAAATGTATAGCTATTCTACCACTTCATTACTACTCGCAGTATAACACGACGGTCACAGTAGTTCACACTTGATTAAGCTTAGTGCGAAGTGTCGTGGATTGATTTGTGCATTTGAATGATCGTTTTGAAAACCTAATCTGAATATGAAATGTAAGACCTGTCATTAAATTCCATCCTTTGGCTATAGTTAAAAACCTTGTGGCAGGGCTGTTGATTGGCTTTTTGATTGAGGCAGGTAAAATGAGCACTGTCGCTTTCAAGACTTGATAAAGGCATGGAAGAACAGTACAGCTCAGCTCAGGTATGATTTTGTATCATCAACAAAATAATGAAATGAGACTCCATGGCAGCAAGTCGTATTTTCTAAAGGAAGCAGATGAAAAATTCAAGAACTGGGAGATTACCTTTGAGCTACTTTATTTTCCTGGAGATCTATAATTGTCCATAGAAGCAGCAACTGTCAGTTTCCACAAATAAGGAAAGCCAGTAAAATGGCATTTATTAATGTAAAGGATTTGACTCTGACAGTCATACAGAAACATCCAAATATACAAGGGCTGTCTTTAAAAGTAAAGGGCAACCTGGAGGACTTCTTTAAATAAAGGCTGCATATTAGTTCAAGTAAATAATCAGTGATACGTCCAAAATGAATAATCAATATTGACTGAGAAGCACCCCTCTAGGAGTAATTTCAATTGCTGGAATTAAAAAAGTATGTTCTTATATGACACTGCAGAGTTGCTCATGTTAAGTGGTCTTAGAAATATGATCAAGTGAGTCCATCTGGGGTTTGCCGAGGGAACACATGATTGGACCTATAGACAATTGGATTTCTCCTACTAAAAGCAATAAGAATCTTCTTGTATCAGAGGTGTTGGAAGCAGAAACACCTGATTAGGGCAGAGGTTGACTAAATCGCCAACACTTTACAATTCAATCATTGCATCAAAGGGGACTGGTGGCAACAAGCTAAGTGAGCAATTACCAACACATGCAATGATTGCAGAATATTTTCTTTTTTTTAATGCATACAGTTGTAGCTTTTTTACAATCAATCTATATAATAATAATAATAATAATAATAATAATAATAATAATAGAATCACAGCCTTCCTTTCTAGGGACTTTGGAAAGAATGACGCTGGTATTTTTATACTGTATGCATCATATCACAGCAGATCCCTTCTATGAGATCACATGTTTCACAACTCCACATATCCTCCTGGGACCCAGCACTGTAGTGGACATTTTGTTAACATGCATCTCCTTTTACTCTTTTTAGCTACTATATCAATCCCTGATGTACTGTACAGAGGACATCCTGGTCTTTCCAGTGATATGTCATTGGTTACAATTGCATGCTGGGAAGTCCCTCTTTCTTTTCATCCAAAATAGCTGGCATACCAAAAACAAAATGTTATAGAAGCAGGAGGAGAAGTCAAATATTGTTGAATAATTGTAAACAAGAACATATATGTTCTTGTTTATTAACATGTGAGAAACTATATAATTAGTTCTGAAAGCAATTAAATAATTCAAGTTTTCAAATAACAGCTCTTTTATAAATGCTCCATAGGGTGGTGGTAGCGAAGTCAATAGGGGAGTTAGCAACTGGAAGGTCGCCAGTTCAAGTCCCGGCAAGACCAAGTAAAGTGCTACCGAGGTGTCCCTACACTGCTCCCCGGGCGCTGTTCAAAATGGCAGCACACTGCTCCTAACACGATGATGGGTCAAATGCAGAGAAACAATTTCCAAATCCATATCCACATCCATAAAACTAGTCAAGATGACCCTACAGCCCGTACCGTCTGGAGTCAATGAGGTGCTTTCCCCACTACATTGACTACAAAGTCTTTCAAGATCTGGAAAGATTCACCAAAAAACAAACTAGTTTTTTAGTGACCAAATAAACAGCAATTTTCAGATCAATTACTTTTTTATGTTTTAAATAAAGGTGAATGTATTCTTGTATTAATATCACTCTATAGCCATCATACGTTACATAGTATATCTGTTAATTTTGGCTGTCTTTTCAAACTAATATGGTCCCGACGTCCTCTACAGTGGACACACTGTAACATTTAAAAATAAAAACAAATAAAAAAAAGTCTAAATTGCAAGATGTTTTTTTAACCCTTAATATGTAGGAAATCACAAAAAAAGGAAATTGGAAGACACTTTTTTACCTCGGGTCCCAGGAGGAGTTCCGAGAAATGTTTAACGGAGGGAAAATAAAGTTGCTTTAGATTGGCTGGATTTTACACACAAGGGATCTTCTGGTGCAAGGACTCATGGGCTTTGGTAGGGATTCATCTTTATATTGCCTCCTCAGCACTTCCCCCATAACCTTTTCAGTGCATGAGTGTTGTAACCTTCATAGAGTGCCACCCTTTTTAGCCAGGCTAAAGTCACTGGTTGAAGCTTGTAGAAGTGTGAAACCCTAATTGCTGTATTGCATTAGTGTACATGCTGTGTATCGATGAGAAAAGTACAAAGAAGACCTTTTCTTAAGTTCGGCTCGTATGTAATTTTAGCAACACAGTCACACACACTGTGTCTCCTCCGCTCAATCTGTGTGCTTGTTTACTTTTTAAACGCCTCTTCTCTTCCCTGATGATTCTTTGCGATTTCAGCACAGCCTGCTGTAGTTTGTGTGCAGTCCTTGCTAGTCCTGATCACCATACTTTCATCCAAACGTTTTGATGCTCCCAGGCGTCTCGGATCCTGCCTCGAAATGAGTAGAACAAACAGGCTGCGATCAGATGACTCGGGCCTCTGTGGATCTTAAGGGCTACTGTGGAAATGTCAGTGCAGTTTAAATTACGCATGATCTGATAAATGGAACTGCTTTGTTGACATTTAGGGATTTTTTTTTTCTCCAATAACAATGCCAACCAGTTTTGGGGGATTGGAGATGGGTGGTTTTGTTTGATGATATTTTTCAACTTTGCACAGATCTGTTGTGTTTGTAAAAGCCATCTGGCTCTTATTTGTTGGTAACCAGTTGGAATGCTTCATTGATCAAATGTCTCTCCTTCAACATACACGCAATCCTCTCCAATGGCAATAGCCTGTGGCCATGCATTTTTATAGAAGAAATACAGGAAGCAGTAACAATGTTTCCCCACTTGGGTTGTGAGGTACAGCATTAATTTATGAGACCTCCCAAGGTAGTTGTCTGAAGTTCACTTCCTGTGAGCTCTGTTATGATCTGCTTAAATGTGTTCGCCAAATGTAAAACCGACACTTTACACACAGGCTGTTCATTAACATGACAGGTTGGTTGTGTCTAATTATTATCATCCACCATTATACAGAGTTTGATCATTAAAACATGAAAACACTCTGGCATGCACTGAGAGCGCAGCACAATATGTTCACCGGGTGAAAGCCTCCATTGTCCTCAAAACAGCAATAACGAGAGAAGCATGTAATGTCGGTAATGTTTACAAAAATTGCACATTTCATGGATGTCAAGTGTGAGTTGTGCAGGCGATTTACGCTTTGGAAGGATTCTCTTGGGTGAAAGAAATACCTGCAGTAATCACTCCTGCTGCTAAATGATTAAAGAAATCAACCTGAACCGCACCGCGTTGTTTTTTACAGAAAAAATACAAGTACTGTGCTGCAACGTGACACCAAACAATGCCAGAGTATTTCTGCTTCGCTTCTGCAGTGCATTGTAGTTTTCATAGCACAAGGTGAATTATAAAAGACGATGGTATTGTTCAATACACTAGTGAACCCCCTTGGTAACACACATTCAATACTGTTAAACCGAAACATCTCGTTTTATTTTTCACTGTTTTAGAATAGAAAATACGTTTTTTTATCCAAATATATTGAACGTCATGGCATGCTTTTACTTTGAGGAACTTTATCTAAAAAAATCTAGAGCGAAAACGTGGATAGGACGTAAAGTCTCACCTATAATTCGCACTACAGGAACCTGGGATTCAGTATTGATTGCTGTCTTTGTATGAGGCAAAAATCATCTATCAGTTATTGGTCAATAGTGAGTCACCGCAGCTTCCTTAGGGCTTCTGGCAGGAGCAGAAAATCAGAGCTGATGTAGCCGGCCACTCATTATACTGTTATTACTAGCCCAAGGTGAAAAGAAAGCTCACCCTGGACACACACTGCACAAAAACAGGTACACACAGTACATTAATTACCAGTGGTGTGGAGACTAAGACATTGCATGCACTGAGACACATCCATGTCTGACATCCGCTGTAACACTTCTTCCTCGCCCCGAGCACATTGTCTATTTCTGAGCTCCTCTAACAAGCTATCCAACGGGTGAGGTGTTGTTTACATTTTAAATTGTGCATGAGTCCATCAGTACCATGGTGATGGCTGTTATTCCTCTTTGTTAGGGAATAATTCTCCGAGACTCCTAGATATCTAACCTTTTTGCCCTTTGACGTGTATGACCAACCCTGACGTCTATTATACTCCCTTAAGGAAATGGGCTGATTCAGCCATTTGTTGTTGTTCCCATTTCTATGACCGGGCAACACTAGGTCACAGATGGTTTATTGTTGTGGGTACACTGGCACACTTCCTTCTCGATGTTTGTGGACTCCAAGGTGTGAAAACTTCGAGGCCATAAGTGTCAGACGCAAGTAACTCAGTGTTCCCAGCTGTTTAGGCTATCTTCTCAAAATATGTTGATTACTCTCTGTGAAACCAGCCAAAAGGTCTAACGAGAGAGAGGCGCTCCAGAATTGACGTGGCAACTCTCCCGTGAAGTCAGAACCTCTGACTCGTGACTTGTGAAACTCCTAAATAAACCATCAGTGTTTGACATCAAAGCTCCTGCTCTTCCCGTGTCTCCTTCATGAGTCTGTGACTCCCACTGCATTGCTACACAGAAGTTTCCCCCACACTCTTTATGAATATTTGTTTTATTTGGATATCCTTGGGAAATACAAACTATGATGATGATTGTGACGACGACAATCATGATGATGATGGCTGTGGTTTCAACTCCCAGTAATTGTAATGCAATTTGAAAGTGATTGCTTCCTACACAGATGGGATATGGTGCACAGCAGTTTTCCTGCTCTGCTGAGTTGTATTTGTCTTTTGTAACTGCTACCCAGCACAGATCCTTCACACCAAACAGCGTGAGCCTGATTGGATTTTGCATTAAAAGGAAATTAATAGACAACAAAGTGCTTACCTGAGGAAAAAAAGCATTTCTAGCAGACTGCACAACAAAAACAGAAAATTGCCTCCATAAACCTGATAATGAGCATTTGTCACCTTAAGCGTCAATTAGTATTATTACTGCCGTTTTGGGATTTTGCCAAATAAACACATTTAATAGCCAAGACACATCTCAGGGAAACACAGGAGAAGGACAATCAAGTGAGGGTCATTGGTCCAGGGAGCCTCGATGTAAGGAGGTTGTTAGGGGCCTTGAGGATGATGGAGATAGAGACTAGCTTTGACAAGGAATATTTGAGGGGTATTTCCTTTAAAAATGTCTTCAGCTCATGCTGATGTAGCAGGTTGGAAATGCTAGATGTTCAGTTTAAACAGACACCCCCTCTTTTTTTCTTTTTTTTTTTTGTCTCCAGTCGGGAAGATGTCCCAGCATCTCTCCTGGTACATCTTCCACACATAGGACTCCTGACCCGTGTGTTCAGTCTCATCCTTGTTGATGAGGTACATGAGGAAGAACAGGTAGTTTGCGAGGTTGTGTTCTTGTAAGGTGTGGGTCTCGAACCCGTGAGGCGTCCGGTCAAAGTAATCGTTCCCGATGCCACAGATGAAGCACTTAGTCTCCATGTCCTCCTTCACCTGCTCCTGCTGGTCTCTCAGCTCTCCAAAGGCATCAATGATCAAACCCTGAATGATGGCGAGCAGGATGACGATAACGAAGAAGAAGAAGGTGATGTCGAACATGATGCGGTAAAGCTCATAGGGGTCTCCAGCTGGTTCCTCCAACTCGTCGCCGATACCGCCTCCAGCTCTCACACCCACGTACATGTGGAACAAGTAGCACGTCAACATGTCGTCACACTTCATGTCGGGCTCGTCCTCATCCCCCCCGTTGTAGAACTTCCTGAAGAAGTTGAAGGCCACCACGGTGTAGAGATAGACGACTAGGCCAGCAGACCCACATTCAGCATAAGCTGCTTGCCGTTGTGAGTGACAGACGCCAGGATGGTTTGGAGCGACTTGAAGACCATGGCGATGTCCAGAAGATGGGCAGCGAAGAAGAAGTTGTTGAAGTGTCCGAAAATGGACATGGTGGAGCACCAGATGAGATACAGGAAGTAATTGTCAGTCAGAACCACTCCCATCTTCCGGATGTGGTACTTGGTATCGATGGAGCTCAGCCAGGAGAGCAGGGAGGCTTCATTCTCTACAGTCTCCACAGTGGGGTCAAAGTCCAGAGCGCTCTTATCCAGGCCCAACAGCTCAGCGATGCGCTCGGCTCCGTACATGTCTCCATATGTATTGATCACCTTGCGCTTGATGAACTTGTCCCAGTAGTTGCTGGGGAAAGACGGGGTGTTGATGACGAGTCGATCCCACTGGCCCTTGATGTCCTCGTCGGACGGCTGCTCGGTGATGTAGAGACCTTCAAATTCAAGCTTCCTCGCAATCTCCTTCTCCCTCTTGAACACCACCAGAGGAACCTTGAGGAAGCAGTACCCGAAGAGACAGACGAGTGAGATGATGGTGTGGAAAACAGCGAGGAAGCGCAGCGTGGGTAACATGTAGCCGGTGCTCTCCTGCAGGACAAACTCATCCATGTAGAAAAATGTGTTCTCCTCATCATTATCTTCATCGCCGTCCCAGGTGTCCTCCTCATCTACCTCAGCTTCACCAGTGACCTTGTAGAAGAGAAGAATGAAGTTGATGGCGAAACACACAAAAAGAGCCTGGAAACGCACGTTGTAGAAGTTACGAGCCAGCAAGTTCAGCATCTTGGTGACGAAGATTTTCAGAAAAGCGAAGATGCTCAGCATGAAGGACGGAGACGCGTCTTTGGGGGGACTCGCTTTGATCGTTCATCGTTCCAGTCCCCTTCACATGAGATTATGCTCCCATCTGTGAGGTGATGAACCTGAAAAGTAGAGGATGGAATCCTAATGATAGAGACAAGAGACAAATGGGACGAGAGACACGCAGACTCGTACATGAATGGAATAGACTCACACTTGACAAGGGAACATTGTACATGCAGACAGGACAACGAAAACAGTTGGTCCTCCCTAGTCGGCTGAAGCCAACTGTGTTGAAACACCTGCATGATGATATGGGGCATGTCGGTGCAGACAAAGTCATCCACTTGGCGAGAGAAAGGTTTTATTGGCCTTTTATGCAACGTGAAATCGAAGACTAGGTCATTCGCCAATGCCAGTGTGTTAAACAGAAGCGGCCAACCATTCCAGAGAGAGCACCTATGTGTTCAATAACAACCAGTTCCCCATTTGAGCTCCTCTCTGTTGATTATCTCCATCTTGAACAGAGTAAGGGTGGCTTGTGAACTTTAAGTTTTAAAGTTTCAGTTTTTTAACTTTAAGTTTTACTAAGCTGTTGGTTGCTTGTGTGAAAGTGAGGCATAATATAATCTTTCTAACATGTATACAATACACTGTAACGTCAGTAGATGGCGCCCTGGTGCTGCTGTGGATCCATTATGGAGGAGCTCAGCTCATGCGCATGTCAGAATTAAACGTGCCGTGATCTGAGCGAGACGCTAACTTTGGTCCTCTCTCTTCAAATCCACAGGCATAGCCATGGGAACATGTTTCAAATGGGGGGTGCTGTGGGGATGACACCAGGTCTGGTTCTGACCAATGTGCTGCCCTATAGGCAAGATTTTAGCTGGCAATGAAAGACCTCTACAAAAGACCAATACACTATGAAAAGAGAAACATATTGACATGGTGGACAGCTTATATAAAAAGGCTTCAAATGTATTTAGTATTATAACATGTTTTAATTGGGGGGTGGACTTCACATCCTCTAGGGGGGTCCGGGGGTGCCCCCCCGGGAAGATATTTTTAACATTTTAAAGTAAAATGCTTCAATCTGGTGCACTTTGAGTGCCCAATTACTAGAGACTGATCTAGGGGGTACAACTCTAAACACCCATATGAAAATGATCGGTTTGCATTTTATTAATCAAATAAGTATGTGAACATTTTCAATAACCTACCATAGCCAATAAAAAATAAATGTAACTTATTTTATTTTTGTTGTTCATTCATATCTTATTTTACCAGTTAACATTTATTTATGCATATTTTTAAATCTCTCCAGTCTTAAACGATATTTTTGGTTTACTGTCCTATAGTAGGCTATACATTGGAATGATTTCAAACCTGTTTTTATTTATCCTAATAATTATAAAGGTGTGCCTTGGAAATATTTGTTTACATAATTGTGATCAATACGTTTGAGACTCACTGAGATAATTTAGACTAAAGTGAACTACCTAAACCCTCAGAGTCCTTTACCTCACTGAGCCTCTCAGTCTGACAGGACAGAACTCTCCCTCCACATTATTGTAGAAACAGCTTCTTATATCCGTTAGCGCAACCGAAGCTAACAACAATCCCCGCCGGTACCGGTACACCCCCTCTCTCTATCTCTCTCACTTTGGCTGTGAGCTGCGGGCGCCTGAAGCCAACATCCCCCACTTTCATCACTACAGCGCCCATCGTACAGGGCAAATGGAAAATGTAACCGTGGTGAAAAGGGTGTTATCTTTACTTAATTATGAATGTTGTTATATCAAGGCTGAAAATTCATTTTTTTGGTATTATATCTTGTAGAAGTGCAGATCCCCTGTCATCCACCAGGGGGTGCTGCAGCACCCTCAGCACCCCTACTTCCCACGGCCTTGTCCACAGGTACTGCAAAACTAATGTTTCTGTCTTTAGCTGGCATCAAGAGATAATGTATAAGCACTGTCAATTGTTTAGTAATGTTTCACGGGATTTGTGATATGTGTGTAAGTGTAGCAAGTATCCTTTTGTAGCTAATTGCTCTGGTTAGCATCACCATGCTAAGTAGCTGTTTATGTAACCATAGTTAAGCTAGTTTCACAGTTCACGTGGTCACGCCATATTGTCACGTGCTGCTGTTAAGTGAGTGTGTGTTTTGAGGTATATTATTTTGGTACCTATTGATATGCTAAGTTAAGGAATATATGTTAAATCATTTTAATTCATATGCATGTATTTCTTATTTAGGCAGAATGTTTTATATTATTTATACTTTGTATATGTTTTGTCTGTAAGACGGTTTGATATAAATGTATCATGCATGTTAACTGAGAGCCTTGACATAATGTGACTGAACTGTATGCCATTGATGTCAGAATTCAACGTGCCGTGATCTGAGCGAGACGCTAACTTTGGTCCTCTCTCTTCAAATCCACAGACACAGTTTATATGTTGGTTACACAGTGTTCCGTAGTGTGTGTAACCCTTGCTGCTGGTCCAGATTACCCCTAGGTCTGGTGCCGGTAACACTGACAATTTATGATGAGGACACTATTTCCCTTAGGACCTAAAAGGTCTTGATGACATTCGGAGGAGTTTTATGATGGAGTGCTTGCTCTGAACCAAGGAAGCTCTACTCTGTCAGCCTTAAACCTGCAAATAAGTAGAGAACCACCAGAGAATATCAATACGGAAATATAGTTTTCATACCGTAGAATACAATTCTAACCTAGATTATTGTGTGCACCACCAAAACACTATCAACTTTCTATACAGGTCTTAAGAAATCTTATTAGGGTCATATATTTCATTGGAAGAGCGCTCACGTTTTTACAAGAGAGCGCAGATGAGTTTTAATTGATGATGTTTCCCCATGATATTGTTATAAACCATGGGATTAGCTTTATAATAGGCATTGGGGAGACAAAATATTGAGTTTCCTGAATAGACTGTCCATTACCATGTCAATAATTTGAGAAAATATGTACAGTTGGACATAATGCCATAGTAGGGAGAATACTGGTGTGACCAGCCTTGTGTCTGTAAGATAAAATGACTGCCAATGGAGAATAGCAGCATTTGCAAAGCCCTCCCGTTTACGCACAAGCACACACATAACAAGGGGTAATGGTCAGAGTCTGCCCTCTTGTTACTTCAGAAATAAAGGAGTTGAGGACAACAGCGGGTGAGAGCTACTTGAAGGGAGACATCACCTCTTGAAATATAATGGAGGAAGATATATGTAATATAAACTACAGTACTTAGCCGTTGGAAGTTTTTTTGCTGTATTACCGGTCAGAAAAAGACAGTAAATAATGTTTGCTCTTGAATTTAGAACAGGTGCAATTTCCAGACATAAACTAAATAGAAAATTGTCGACCATTTAAATGCAATGACAAAAATGTTTTCGTAATAACAACACCACATTTATGACACAACAACATTGTCTGTGCCTTCCGGAAAAATATGTTTTATTACTTCTGGATTCTGCTGGGGACAGCTGTGTTATATGTTTTGGCTATTTAACAGCTTTGTTCTTTCCTCCAAGCAATGTAATTCCACACCAGGACTAGATGCGTTAATTATGCAAGCAATATGGAGAACCACTGCTGGAGCACGCTACTTTGTGTCTGGTGAAATCAGAAGCATTGACAACAGTGACTCAATGGAAAGAAGCGATGGAGAGGGAAATAAATCATGGTTTGCGTTGAAATTGGTCAAAGTTAAGGGGACCTTCGTCGCCATTTTACAGAATGGCTATAACTCTTGCTGACTGTCGGCAGGAAACGGGAAATGAACAGCTGTCTAACATGTTTGATTGTCCAATCTATTCACCATGACCTATTTCTTACAAGGACTTTGTGTTTGTCATGACCTCTAGAGGACATTATCGCTTGAGCAGATATATGTTATTTCAGGACATTGCTGAAAGAATAAAGCCGTCATTTAAAAAATGGTTTAGATGTTCTTAATAAAGTCGTTGCCCTATAGTTTTATTTCATGTAGTTACTGGTGACCTACCTTATGGTTAACTTAAATGCCAAAGCACACAAGTATTCTGGAATACGTTTGTAAATTGTAATTCCAGTGGTTTAAATGTGAGTACAACGAAACGCTTTTGAAAAACAAATAACCTCAATTGAGAATACGGTGATACTGTGAGGCTGAATAATACAAGGTTAATTTGAAAAGCTATCGCACAAAACAATTTTACTGCAGTGTTTCAAGAGTCCTTGATAGAGAACCGTGACCCGAGAATAACTGACTTGCTGGCATTCAATTTCTGTGTAGAATTTGTCGGCACCTAACTGCATTCACACCTGCTTCACAAATCAATACTCTGTCTTGAATTCTGACTTTATATTTAACACATCTACTGACGCAGGCTGCATTATTCTGCAGTAGAAGTTCACATTTGGAAGCCAGTTGAGTCAATTAGCTGAGGTTGATCAGTCAGATGTCGCTTAATGCACATTTGATGATCCTTAAAGCTCAGTCATTTTCTCCTTTGGGGTCTTAGTTTTTTTTCATGATTTCCATGCTGAATCTAAACCTCCTACTTTTGTGCCAAATAGACTTCAGTCTTAGTCTCAACACGGACAGAGCTTCTCTCATCAATCATTTAAAGGAAGCAATTTGCACAGCACCTGTCCTAAGCCGGAGGGTATTAAGGTTCTCAGTGAAAGATGAACTGTGGACTCAATAGTTGAGGAGTACAGCTCATTTACAAAACAATGCTTTGACGAATCAGCAAGCCTTTTTTTCCATCATCGTCAGGTTAAGTGTTTTCTCAGCCAAAGAACACTGATTGTGATTAATGTTTGGTTTGCTTCCTCTTCTATTTTATCAAAGTCTCTATGGCAAATGCCCTCACAAGAGAAGATTCCATGTAGTATTTCGGTCGACCAAACCCCCTTCATTTCATAGAAGACAAATTGCATCTTTATTTTCCCATCTTCCCACTGCATTGCCCACCTGTTTCCTGCAGTAAGCCAAGATGGGGGATCAGGGTTAATGCATTCAGGATTACAGCAATGTGTTGCCAACTCTCTGATGACTCTCCAAAGTGTGTTCCCACTGGTCAGAGTGTTAAAGCAGCTCTGTGCTCACATAAGTCCCACAGCGCCATACTCTACTTGTCCTTTGCTTTCTGAGCTTCGAGCCTTTCAGCTGTGATTGTAATGGGAGGAAGTGTAGCAGAAGGGTAGCAGTGTCCAGAGGCAGCGTCCAGACAACTTCCCTCGAGGATCCAGTCGGTAAATCATATAATAGGGCTCCACTCCCAAGGGACCAAGTTCATTTTGAAACTGCTGCCCTGGGATGGCAGAGAGACAATCAGCAGAGAGTTGTGTTCATGAAAAATGTATAAATGCTGCACTATCTTGTTTTCCGGGCACAACAGACAAAATAGAAAAAAACGTCATTCTCTTACCAGCTACTCATTTATACTTACAGTAAAGGCATAGTCCTCAGTTTTGACTCTATATAATGTGGTGTAGATGACTATCTTCATGGGAACATAACAAAATACAAACGCTGATAGTTTCTTTGACTACATTTTACAACAAGTAGAAAGTGGACATGGTCAGCTCAAATTCAACAAAAAGGGAGAGAGGTGCTGAACAGATAATATATTTATGATTAGCATGACCAGGTTCTCATCTCAATAGTCTATGACTTACTGTTTATAATATGAACTATTATGTTTCTAACATAAATTATTTGATTACGAGCATAAAAGGCTTATTAATGGAAAAGCAATGGCTAAAGACTTTAATTACTAAGTAATTATAGAAGAGACAGAATGCTTTCAGAAACAATCCAGAAGAAAAAAGACAGTGAAAATGCTACAATACAACCACACTTTATATTGCATTTTCAGTCATGCAATATAACGTCATACAATATAATGTCATTATCCAGCAATAAACACAAAGGACGAGGCAATGAAGTGTCCCTTTTTCCACCTTATTCCGTTCATTATGTAGCAGCGTGAAAAGATTTGGAAAATATAACTAAATATGATATTTACCAAGGGAATGTAGTACTGTAAACCAACACTAAATTATTTTAAAGAAAAGGAAAAAACAAAGGTACACCATGTGTATTTAATTATACTTTATATAGACTTCCTGCTTACATTGTGATTTACAGACTGTTATCTTAAGAGTTGTCATTTTCCCAAATAGTTTTTTACACTTGATGAACAGCAATATCTTCCATCATGGGCTACACAAACTTCATAGAGTGTACATGTTCTGTTTTATAATAATTGCCATGAGTGGAATAAACTAGAGAGAGATCCGACCAGAAATGCTGAAGGCTCTGGGTGTTGAGGGACTGTCATGGTTGACACGTCTCATCAACGTTGCGTGGAAGTCGGAAACAGTACCGAAGGAGTGGCAGACCGGGGTGGTGGTTCCCCTTTTTAAAAAGGGGGATCAGAGGGTGTGTGCCAATTACAGAGGAATCACACTACTCAGCCTCCCCGGGAAAGTTTACTCTACTCTAAGGTACTCGAAAGGAGGATCAGGCCGATTGTCGAACCTCAGATTGAGGAGGAACGATGCGGATTCCGTCCTGGTCGTGGAACGACGGATCAGCTTTTTACTCTCGCAAGGATCCTGGAGGGGGCATGGGAGTAAGCTTATCCAGTCTACATGTGTTTTGTAGACTCGGAGAAGGCGTATGACTGAGTTCCCAGGGAGTTACTGTGGGAGGTGCTGCAGGAGTATGGGGTGAGGGGGTCTCTACTCAGGGCCATCCAATCTCTGTACTCCCAAAGCGAGAGCTGTGTCCGGGTCCTCTGCAGTAAGTCGGACCCATTTCAGGTGAGGGTTGGCCTCCGCCAGGGCTGCGCTTTGTCACCAATCCTGTTTGTAATATACATGGGTCGGTTTTCGAGACGTAGTCGTGGGTGAGGGGGTCTGCAGTTCGGTGGACTAAGGATTGCACCACTGCTTTTTGCAGATGATGTGGTTCTGATGGCTTCATCGGTCTGCGACCTTCAGCACTCACTGGATCGGTTCGCAACCGAGTGTGAAGCGGCTGGGATGAGGATCAGCACCTCCAAATCTGAGGCCATGGTTCTCAGCAGGAAACCGATGGACTGTCCACTCCAAGTAGTGAATGAGTCCTTACCCCAAGTGAAGGAGTTCAAGTATCTCATAGTCTTGTTCTCGAGTGAGGGAACAATGGAGCGTGAGATGGGTCGGAGAATCGGAGCAGCGGGAGCGGTACTGCAGTCGCTTTACCACACCGTTGTGACGAAAAGGGAGCTGAGCCAGAAGGCAAAGCTCTCTGTCTACCGGGCCATTTTCGTTCCTACCCTCACCTATGGTCATGAAGGATGGGTCATGACCGAAAAAGAACGAGATTGCGGATACAAGCGGCCGAGATGGGTTTTCTCCGCAGGGTGGCTGGTGTCTCCCTTAGGGATAAGGTGAGAAGTTCAGTCATCCGGGAGGGACTCAGAGTTGAACCGCTCCTCCTTTGCGTCGAAAGGAGCCAGTTGAGGTGGTTTGGGCCCCTAGTTAGGATGCCACCTGGGCACCTCCCTAGGGAGGTGTTCCAGGCACATCCAGCTGGGAAGAGACCAAGGGGTAGACCTAGGACCAGGTGGAGGGATTATATCTCTTCGTTGGCCTGGGAGCGCCTTGGGATCCCCCAGTCAGAGCTGGTTGATGTGGCCAGGGAAAAGAAAGTTTGGGGCTCTCTGCTGAAACTGCTACCCCCGCGACCCGACCACGGATAAGCGGGAGAAGATGGATGGATGGATGGATGGAATAAACCAATAAATAAATACATATCACTAAAAGAAACAAGAAACTTTTTTAGTTGCTTTTCTTCGTCTTTTTCTCCAGGCCAACCAACAATATTGACCGGGTCATTTGTAAAGCGCTGCTAATTACACAGGTAATTTATACAGACTTCTGCCTCTGCGGAATATCAAACCTCCAAATCAACACAAAAAACAGACCATATAGGAGTCCTCAAAGCTTTGCAATAACAAAAGACATAATTATAGGATTGTTATTGGAACATGAACAATGGATATGGACTAAAGATTAAAACGACTGAAAAGACTATGAAAGGATTGTGTGAGGCTCCCTGGAGTTTCACAGCAATTGCAAGGTGATGGTCTTTTTTCTTCTTCTTCTTTCACACACTTTTATTGTGTTCACTAAAAGGAAAATCTCACGCCGCACTGCTGGAGGAGGTTATTGTTAGTTGTGTGCAATACTGACTATAACGTATATACTTTTATATAACACTTCATAAAGCCAACATTCAACTTTGACGAGGCTGTTGAAATGAAGTTCAGTTGCTATTTAATAGTGCTGTCATTAATGCATACTCAGTACCACCAAACCATGTTTACACATCTGCACAGGCTGCAGAGTGCTCCACTGACTTTAGTGTTCAATGCAGATATGTAACTGAGCCCTATACGCATTAACAGTTAATGCAGAGATGGCATGTCACTTATTCTGGGATGTCCCTGTCTGCAGAGCAGGACCTATCATCTCTCTGGCAGACAGGAGCTAAACAGAGCCCAAGAGACGGGGAAAGCTAATTCAACAGCCTCTGCACTGCCAAGCTGCCATTAATCTCCATGCAGCACCAATACTTTAGTATAAAACATGTATACCATTTGCATACAGAACGCATTTGGAATTCCAAAGATATCTAATGTCAAAGACAACACAGTCTCACTCCCTGATCGTCCAATAGCGACACTTGGTCAGGGTCCTTTGGTGTGCAGTTGTGACGCGCCGAGTCTCCTTCAGCTTCATGAACGGACGCAAAGAGCTTTAAACTGATTGCAATGTATTCCCATCAGTGGCGGTATTTGACGCTCAGGGAAGCACCGTATCCGTCCATGTCGGCGGCAGTTAAAGGCAATGTGAGCGTCCATTCCCATTGGATAACGGAGGATTTTACACCCGGAAGTAAGTGTTCTCCTTACTGTCGATTGATTTTACAGTGATATCTGCACTACTCATCAGCTCAAAAACATCAGATTATCCTTGTTAATTACACAACATTGATAGGTTTAAATTGTGTACAATGCTTTTGTGTTTTTTCGATTCTGAGAAACACATTTTGTTTTCGGAGTTTAGGATTGCCGAAGACACTATACCCATAATCCTCAGCTATCATTCCGCTTTGCTCTACAAACCCCTTGATTATTCCTCAAGCTCTGTGATTGATTGACCTCCAACTGTATTCCATATGAAAACATTTTGGTTCGGCTGCATTGAATATTACACATCTACATGTACACACATTCTTTATTCTTCTACAGATTCTATTCTTTTACCGTTCTGTTCTAATTTCACAATAAAGTTAGTAGTAATATTTTCTTTTGATATTATTATTTTGTATTAACTAGACAGCTGGGTCATGTTAAGATCATCTTTTCTGTGTTGCTGTGGTTTTTTCACATCACTTTTGTGTTACAAATATCAAAACAATATATGTGTGGACTGTGGATAACAAAATATATCCGTCGTAAACTAAACCGGAAACAGTAGTATATTTTATTGTGTTAATACTGTAAACTTGACAGTTTTTTAACCCGCACCATCTAGTGGTTAAAGCACGTTATTACACATTTAGAATCATTGCAATGCAGGTAGAGTGTTGCTTTTTAATGACTGTTTTTAAATGCCTTTTTCTTAATGTCTTTCATTTTTGTAAAGCACTTTTAATTACCTTGTGTTGAAAGGTGCTATATAAAGAAACTTGCCTTGCGGTCTGCTGCATGTTTTGTTGAATGTGTTATATTTGACATACAAAATAGGGGGAAAGTAGAAGGCCAGTGATAGAAATATAGAATAGAACATATCAAGGAGATACTGTAAATGATATCTAGAATAAAAAAGTTTAGTGCCGGATGTACAAAGATATTAATAGGAGGATATGCAAAAAAGACAAACTGCTTTATTCAAACATTAAAGAATACTTTAGGTTAAGGTCTTCTTTTAAATACATGCAAGCAAAAAGCTTTGGGGGTATCTACAGATAAATAGTAAGCCTGACAAAGTACTTAACATCTAATATATTGCATGTTTTTTTTGGGACTTGACAATCAACTTTCCTGCAATGTTAACTATGTTGAAGCACTTATTTTAACCGATATTATACATATTTATTATACTCTTATAAGATGTATGTAGATAGAATAAGAAATGTGCAGAATTTGAACGTTTAATGGTGGAGGTATACACAAATATTGATAGATGTCTTGTCACTGTTGAGGAACCTGCGACCCAAGTTTTTCATTAATGGCATAACTACACCGTTTGTGTATATGATATGTCAATAAACCTTTGAAAATCTTGAAAGGGATGTGCAAAATAGCCATTATATACAGTTTTTACTGAACGATTAGAGAATAACGAGTAATGAATATACTTTATAGGGATCTGCAGATACATTTTTAGTCTTCTCAATCTCAAGCACCCACTATCAAATATCTCGCCTGATTGTTGGCACTTGACAATCACCTTCACTGAATTTTACTCAGGTGTAACTAAAGTCTGATTTAAGGATTGTTTATATTTCACATCATTAATCAGAATGTGTAAAGTAACTAAAATAAATGTAGTGGAGTAAAAATATCAGGTTAACCTTAAAGAAAGCCCTCAGGATTACAAAATACCCCCTATCACGTTCGAGTCCTGTTTTGGATAGTGTGCCGTTGATGGGCTTCATTCCGTTTCAAAGTGCTGTTTGACGCTCGGCGTAACTTTGGGACACCGCCACTCCAACAGACAATCACAGAGCTTGAGGACTAATCACGGGGTTTGTAAGCAAAGTGGCTGGTGTAGTCCCAAATGATAGCCGAGGATTATGGGTAGTGTAGTGTCTTCTGCCATCTTAAACTCCGTAAAAATATTTGTTTCTCCGAATCTAAGGGGGAAAACACAAAAGCATTGTGCACAATTTAAACCAACCAATGTTGTTTAATTAACAAGGATAATCCGGTATTTTTGAGTTGATGAGTAGTGGAGATATCACTGTAAAATCAATCGACAGTAAAGAGAATATTTACTTCCGGGTGTAAAATTCTCCTTTATCCAATGGGAATGGACGCTCACATTGCCTTTAACTGCCGCCGACATGGGGTGCGTCTCACTTCGGTTATTTTAAATTTTCTCGCTCCTCGGGCTTGGTATCACCGGAAGTTGATTTGTCTGCGCCATCTTGAGTACCCAGTGGCCTTATTTTTGCCGGAGGACCGAGGATCGAGGTTCGAGGAGTGATAACGGAGGAGCGATAATCGAGGAACTACCAGACCATCCTCCGGTGAAATCCTCAGACACTGGCCCCGCCCCCTTACTGTGTATCGCTCACTGATTGGACGATGCAGCGCATGCACTGATCTGGCTGCAGTCAGACGATCAGATGTGCGGCATCATCACAAACGGACGTCGCTTCACCTGACGCTCCGGAGGAAGCGACGTCCCTTTGCTCTTACAACTAATTTCCCTCCTTGTGGTTTCCTTGCGTCTCTCCATGCTTCCCTGGTGGGAGGGACTAGTCGCAGGGAAACGACGCAAGTGAGGGACGCAAGGAATCCATTTAACCGAAGTGAGATGCACCCATGGACGGATGCGGTGCCTCCCTGAGCGTCAAATACCGCCGCCGATGGGAATACATTGCAATCAGTTGAAAGCTCTTTGCGTCAGTTTATGAAGCTGAAGGAGTCTCGGCGCGTCACAACTGCACGCCAAAGGACCCTGACCAAGCGTGGCTATAGGCCCAGATACATCGGCCCGTCACCTGAGAAGTCGCCGACGCCGACACTGACTGTTGCGTTCGCCGGACTCTCCTGCGTATTTGCCGACTTCGCACACTGGAACACACCGCAAATCCGAGCCGAGCACGTGTGAACTGCGCATCCGTGAGTGGCAATAACTCTCCTTACCAGCAGGTGGCGGTAGTGTGTATTCATCATTCAAAAGAGGCAACAACCGGAACAACCGGAAGACAGAGAAGAAGAACAGACTCCGTGATATAAACAAACAACAAATAGCGGTTTTCTTTCCATTTTCACTCTCGTCCATTGAAAACATGAACGAACAGGAGCTCTATAAACCGATGAGGTGTTCCATCTTCCATTTTAAATCATTTGTTTACCTCCCTCACTTCCGTTAATGCTTCTCATGCACTGATTCACTAGCTGAACAGCCAATCAGTGTTATCCCTTTGTCCGACTTCCGGTGGTGTTCCCGACGCAAGAAAAGGCGTCAGGTCGGCAGAAAAGACCCGACGGTGCGGCGCACACCACTCCGAATAGGGCGTGCCCACGCTCATGTTCGGCCCGACTCCCATTTACTGCCGATTTCGGGCCGGTGTATCTGGGCCTTATTGGACGATCAGTGAGTGAGACTGTGTTGTCAAAGACAAGGCTGAGGTAAAAAAATAAACGTTGTATATCTTTGTGAGGCTGATGTGTGCATTGTCATTCATCTTGCATATCAATAGATGGGATTGATGCCTTGTCTTGTTATGTGAAACCCCCAATCCCTAGCTGATCAAGAGTCAACACATAATCACATCAAAATGCAGAACTGTGTCTATAGTATTATATATGGAACTCATGATGTGCTGCAAATCAGTATTTCATTCTTTATTCTATTGTTATCCCAATGTTGAATGTGACACAGCTCATGCTCAGTTCACTGGGTTACATTTCCTTGGACCCACATCAACTCACATTCCTTTTACATTTAGTTTATTGTATATGCAGATATGTAGTGAAATCCTTCATCACACCATTGAATAATGTCTGAAAGGTGGTCAGTGCCTTTGGCAAAGTAAAAAGGTAGGCCGTGAGTCTGGGGTCCTGACAAGCTTCACAGGTCTCAAGTGTGTTCGCAGCTCAGCTTCACTGCCGCCTTCCCCAGAGGTTGGCCTGTAAGCAGTGGCCTGGCCATGGGGGATAAAGGTGACAAACATGGAGGCCACCACAGGAGGAAAATTGCACAAACACAGCAGGGCAAACAGAGGGAAAAATAGCTGTGGCCCATCTGTGTTGTGCCGAAATGCAATGGCAGTGACCCTTATGAATTGGATATTCTGCTCTCCAGAGCTTTAAGAAAAAGTTCTTCTGGCTGGCTGAACGGGTAAAAGAATGAAAGATATTGGGTTTGCTACATACCCTTTAGCTGAAACTCTGCAGTAGCTCAACACAGTGATAACTTTTGGGATAAGCTGTTCCAAAAATGTAATGAATACAATTATAATTGCAAATATATCACAAAGCTCTAAAGAGATATTAGATTATGTTTGTTACAGCTTTTGGGACCACTTAAAAAATGATATACCTAAGAGAAATTCATGAGAAGAAGTTCTGCAGATCCATCCTCTGACACTGAAATGCAGGAAAGCTTTATTTCAACATAATTCATCAGAGGAATATAAGGAAAGATAACAAAATGATTCATGATTTGTTTCAACCTCAACTAGAGCATAACCTCCTTAAATAAATCCTCTTGAAAGTCTACTGTGTCAAAGTCAGGCAATAATTTAGCTCCAGCTGCGATGTCGACGTCTTCCTGGCTGCGTCACTCAGGACTCCCGAGAGGAACTTTCCACTTTGCATTCATACAGTTTTCCTCGTTGTGTTTTTTTTTGCCCAGTACACATGGCTGTGTAAAGGATTTTCAAGGATTTGAGAAAGAGGGAAAACAAAGCCCTACAGTGTCTCCAGTCCACACCCCATAGATAGATCAGTCGCTGGCTTAGCACATTGTTGATTTGAGGTGAAGCTGAATACACAAGCAGAGCCGTGCAGGTACACACTGGATTTATTAAAGTTACTCCGACATGATTAGAGCAGCTTTGCAGCATTAGGGTGATCAGAGGGAATCCCTTCTCACCAACCTCTGCACAGTTACAGTACATCATATAACTTATATAATTAATACACTTTTTTATGGAAAAGGTTTCTAAAGTGTATACTATACGATACTACACTATGCCATAATATACTATACAATGCAATACTACACTATACTATTAAATACTATGCAGTACCATACTACTATATATTATATTTGAACATACTATAATATACTCTATTATACCATACAATACTAGTCTAGAATACATACATAGGCCTAATGTATTAAAATATACAATTTTTCACTAACTATTCTGAAGTACACCATTATAAACTATAATATAATATACTATACTATGTTGTCATTGAATCCTTGCAACTTATATACTTTTACAAGAATGTTATGTCTAAACCATGGAAAATATTTATTATGTAATCATGTTACAATGGGTTGGAGCTCAAGTTTCTTGTGTATAGCTGTGACCTATTTGAAAGAGTTGATGGCAGGTCAGGTTAGGTGGGCATGGAAACACAGTGAATTAAATCAAAATCTTCTTTGTACAACAAATCAGAGAAGTCTCTGCTCCATAGTTTCTCTTGGAATAAAATCACACTGTACATTGGACATGTATATATTCAGTTTAATATTTAATATTCCATCTCTCACATACTTATGTATAAAAACTTGCTTTATATCTTGTTATTGTTCATTTGTAAATTCAACATGTATATTTTCTACTTTCTTGTTTATTTCTTGTCTTTTAATTTGTATTGTATAATGCCATGTCTTTTTATTCTGCTGCAACACAAACATTTCCCAAATTGGGATCAATAAAGTACTATCTTATCGTATTCTACTGCTTTTAGGTTCAATGTGCATTATGGTCACCGTACCAACGATAAAGACAACGTTAAGGTAGGTAACGGTCATGGTTATGGATATGGTCGGCTGGAAATGGGGAACAAACTGACTTCCTGTGTAAAAGTCCCATATTTTGAGCCCCCATCCATCAGCAACATCCTCCCTAAAAATAATTTGACGTTCATTACAGCACATGACTTTCTCATTTTTTTTAACGTAATCACAATCAGTGCCTCCATCAGAAGACTTTGTCCCTAAGACATAAACACAAGTTGTTGTGGCGTACTTGCTGAAACAACTGATACTGCCATTCGTATTGTTAGGACACTCTGCTGATTACCATCCTGAAATATGCAGACGACACGACAGCAATACTTTGCTCCTAAAGCTTGACAAAAACAACACCCATACCACCACACAATAATTCAGGTTAAGCTAGAAAAAAGACCCTAAAATACATTTCTCATTACTTACATCACAAACATACAACAATACAGAACAGACTTAGATAATTCTGCTCCATAGTTTCTCTTGGAATAAAATCACACTACATTTTACATTTATATATTCAGTTTAATATTTAATATTCCCTCTGTCACATACTTTTGTATACCTTGCTTTATATCTTGTTCATTTGTAAATTCAACATGTATATTTTCTACTTTCTTGTTTATTTCTTGTCTTTTAATTTGTATTGTACAATGCCATGTCTTTTTACTGCTGCAAAACAAACAATTCTCAAATTAGGATCAATAAAGTACTATCTTATCTTATAAGAGGAGACTTGTCCTTGTCATCTCTTTTAGTGTTGAGATAAAAAAAAATGCTTTCTAATTCACCCTGCAGTTTAAGACCAATCTTAAAAGGAAACTCTAAAATCCCTTGTTTCTTTTTATCTTTATTTTTGACATGCTACAATGAGAAGCAATTGTGTTATTGTGTTTCTTTATATGTTTTAGATTATGTATTACTTTATGCATCAGTGTTTAAGCCACTGATTATTAATATAAAGATGTGCCACTTGCTCACACACACATCTAGTCACATAATAACATTAGAATTGTAAATGTAAAAAAAAAGACATGAATGGCAGCACTTTCATCCTCCTCTCATTAGTGTTTTAATCAGGACATGATAATGAATGGAAGAGAATACAGGGTGAGGAAAGTCATGAGAATAATTTAGCGAACCTCCAAGCTATTACCATGTGTGTTAAACTTGTCTAAAATGAGAGAGACCCATTCAGTGATTTCATCCTGCGACTAACAATGCCTAACAAATCTCAATTTGATTCTGATTCAAAAGGAACATGTTTTCATTATTTTCAGCAATGGCAATTTGTGGGAATTTTCTTTGTGGGTTAACGAAGAACGCAATGCAGAGCTTTAGAGAATCAACAAGGATAGAATTATTATTCTGTTAATGTCAACCAGTTAATAATACATTTCATTATTCCTTTGTATTATTTTTCAGATTGTGATTCTGGGTATGTACATGAACGAATAGTTTTAGACATTCATAAAATCTGAAGAAGTTTCTTTGATGATACATTTTACTTGTAAAATGATAAGTTAGAACCATAGACTGTATAGTTAGAACAGACACTTTTGCATAACCTTCTGCTCAGTTCTTTATTGTATGCCTGTAATTGTGTGGGCATAATGTATATGTATGAGGTGCCTGGCAGGACTAGAATAAAATATTGAATTCATGGAACACAAAGGTCTTCTGTGAAAAACACAGTGGGATAGAACCGGCGCACAGTGATGAGACTTCTAATAAGAGCTGTAGACAGTCGGCTTCTCGCTCTCAGCAGAGATGAGAAGACAAAGTGGCTTTGACGCAAAATAAACATGTTCCACACAGTCCAGTTAATGCCAAAGATTACCCGTTATCGGTTTTCAGGTTTCCTGTGGTGGAGAGTAACTAAGTACAATTATTCATGTAGTTGTTTTTCACTACAATTCAGTCAGATATTGTATTTTATACCTTACTCCAGTTCATTTACTTTAAATCTTAACATGATATATACTTTCAGGTTCAGATTAATAACACAAAGTCATTCAAAAGTGGTTATTGTTTATTATTATAGGCAGGGCCGCCCCTCCCTACAGGCCGATCACGCAGACTGTGTGGGGCCTCACCTGGCAGAGGGGGCCTCACCTGGCAGAGGGGGCCTCACCTCGCCGAGGGTGCTTCATTTTGCAAAGGGTGCTTCATTTTGCGGAGGGAGCCTCATCTGAAGCGCAAATGCGGCGCACCTACAGTGTAAGCGCGCCACAGTTGCGCGCTGCGAGGCTCCACTAGCACCGCAATTCCCACCCCCTTTCGACTCTCGCGACACAGAGGGCCTCATCATATAACTTTGCGTGGGGCCACAAGATGGCCAGGGGCCGCCCTGATTATAGGAAGATGAAACTATAATTAAACCCAGGCGGAGAACCACAGGCTGCCAAGCAGAATATAAAGTAATTAAACTCAGGCCCACCTTTACCTATAATGGAATAATACACATTATTCTGAAATGGCACATTATGCGTAATGAGTAATTTTACTCTTGGTATTTGAAATGTAGTGGTGTCATTACTACTTCAATTTGTCCTTAAGTAACATTTTCAAAACCTGACTTTTTCTAACAAGTAAATCTTCCCTGTGGTATTGTGACTTTGACTCTCTGCCAAGAGCTGAGGTCTGACACTTGTTGCACTTTCCTCTCAGAGGCTAGAAGCCTTATGATAATCCAATTATTTGCAAGACTGCAACATGCCCCTGCTAGGCATTTTGACAGTGTCTCGTATGGAGCTCATGCATATGAGGAGGCTACAGTGATATTTCCAGACAAAATATATTGACATTACTTTTCACAAAATACATTACTTGCATTAGCAGTCGGCCGAAAGTTGGAGCAATAGCCAAGAAAATTGTGTTTTTGAGCAGGGGGTCTTTGCTTGGGAAGGTCTATTCCATGTGGCGATTACACATATCCCTGGCTGATTGTTGAAGGTTTTTTTTTTTATCATGGCACATGATTTTTCATCGCACAGAGACAATATAAGTTATTCCAATAGCCACTCATTACATGTACACTTCATGATGATCCTATACCATATTGGCTAGTAATCCTCAGTTACTTTAATTGTTTTTTAGGAGTTTGTCAGTATCCATTGGAAGACTGACAGTGTGTTGCATGATGACATCCTTGACTAGAACATGTTCCTTTGTCCCACCCCACAGGTTTTTAAACTCAACCACTTACATAACAACATACTGTTACATCTTAACGTTTCTGTAACTACAATAATCTGTGAACAAAATGTGTTAGCACTGTATTGTTGCAAATAAGCATTTTAGAAGCGGCAAACCCTTTGACCAGAGAGCACACTAAGTGCATCCCTCACTTGAGAGCTTCCAAGCACCAAATTGAACCAAATCATTTTGATCCTTTAACCTTATTGTAATCATTTATTGTAATTCCTGTGTATTATATATGGCAAAATGGTTTGCATATGCTACAATGACAATGAAGTAATGTTGGGTAATGATAACTCCGTACTCATTGTGCACCAATCATTCATAGCTGACAGAAATGCTGGAGTTTGATTGGCATCTATTCATTTCCTCTGAATTGAGAACAGGCTTAATCAGAGTCAATCATTGACCCTTTCAGACAGATACTGATAGCAGAATGATGCTGAGGATTAGCTGGCGCTGCCATTACCTTGTTTAACTCCTGTGTTCGTAAGCCAGAAAATGGCTGCATAAATGGCACAAAAACATTAATCACAGCATGCCATTTTGTCTCCCTCTGTAGCCCCTTCCAATTCAAAGGCTTTCATTTCCTGTTCAATCTCCTGACAGAAATCCAATCAGCAGTGGATCATCATTTATTCACACTTGGAGCGTAAATCCACTTCAGGTGTAGTGAAGACATCTTATTATTTTAGCAGACACACAAAAGAGACAAAGCCCACATGTTGTCTTAGCCGACAACAGAAAGGGATTGTGTTTTCAATTTGATTGACAGATAAATGGAGAGGAGATATAATTCGTAGTTTAGTTTAGTTTAGTTTATTTATTTATAGTGTCGTGGACAGTCCCCATCGATGAACTGTCACAAAAACAGTAAATGGTGCAGCTTTAGCCGACATGGCTAATTTCCTGCTGTTGTCCCCGGCCAGTAAATATTATTTTATTTTATTTCTGATGAATGCTCTTTTTTCTGTCTTCACCACAAGAAGAACCAACCAGCTTATTGACCGCTGGTGGCTTATATCCACATGTTTTATTCACATTTTGTATTTGAACATAAAATGACCTATATGGAAACTGTTAGAAAAATCTCACTCATCACCGGCTTGAGTTTCAATATCAGGATACATGTATTTAGTTGCTTAGTTCAGATTAGCTGAGGCCCACGTAAGGAATCAACATGACAGTCATATGCCTAGGGGCTGAGTCATCATGTTAATTGTTGTCACATAGCTATCATATGTCTAACACAGTGTCTCATGATCTTCTTCTATGTAATCATACATCCTCTCATGTACACAGTTACAGTTGGGCCTTCGTCATCATCAATCAATCAATCAATCAATGTTTATTTATATAGCCCAATATCACAAATGTTACATTTGTCTCAGTAGTCTTCACAGTTTGTACAGAATATCAGTATGACAATATAACACCCTCTGTCCTTAGACCCTCACATCGTACAAGGAAAAACTTCCAAAGAAAAAACCCACAGTTTAAAGGGGAACATGGGAGAAACCTCAGGGAGAGCAACAGAGGAGGGATCCCTCTCCCAGGACAGACAGACGTGCAATAGATGCCGTGTGTAAATCGAAGAATGTGCTATTCTGATATTGAAAGAGTACATTCAGTATTTTACTGAAACTAAAAATAATGGTAAAGATGTTGACTCTTGGATGGTTGAATCGACAAAAGATAAAATGTATTGTGCAATGAAAATAAATTCAGAAAACAGATTATGAAGCACATGAAGCATGCGACTTCAACATCTACTAAAGCTTCTGTTTCACTGATGATACCAAAAATAGTGCCAAATTAAAACAGTCTCCTCTTGGCTCAACACAGAAGCATTACATACAAAATACCAAACACAAACATCTACATATCTGAGCTCTACAGGCCTAAAATGAAGTGAAAACGATCTCCCTGTGGTGCGGAATGTTCATCAGCATGAAGAGTAATCGTGTATGTTTATTAAGTTTGTTTACTGCACCCCTTGGAATTAAAAAATCAACTGATGCATGAAATAAACAAAAGGCAGACTATGATATGGCTTCTCTTTCCCACCAATTACTAGGCAATGAAATGTAACGTTCATAATCACATGGCTCATATCACTCCATGGTCTGAACGCCCTTCAGCTTGTCAGGGATCCAAAATTCAACGTATCGAGGTGAGGACAGTGATCAGGTGTATCTCATGGATTTCTCCTCCTCCACCTTCCCACACTTGGTTACCAATGTCATAACTGTACCTGGTATTTTCAGTACCTATAACATCATTTTATATTATAGGATCACACTGATAAAAATAAACATATATGCAGAATGTTGGGGGGATAGTTTTTTTTAAATCTTATTCTTTATTAGGATCCCCACTAGCATGTGCATTGTCTATTCTTCCTGGGATCCTCACACACACAAAACATACATAAAACTAAACTAAAGCAAAACAAAACAGCTCATCATTTCAAGCAATTTACAGTGATATATGAAGTGAAAACTAAAATGGTCATCCAATTGTAGCCATCATAAGGCCAAACAAAAAAATACAAATAATTGTACATAACAATGCATACAGTTTAGCTAGGAGAACACATCAAGTCAGGGTATAATTCAGTTACTTGTAGTCTAGTTAAACACTTTCCAATCACATCCATAAACCTCTGAGTTTAATGCTGCAAATGTATGCTAAAAAGGAGATATGTCTCATTGCACTGCCAACAAAATAAGTAAATTTGTTCTGCAGAGCCTCCACAATTGAATTGTGTCTCTCCTCAGAGCTCTGACACCGGAAGAAAGGAGACTGAAAACAGTTTAACAATACACCTCTATTGATTTATCCTTTATTGTTTTAGATTTATGAATTATTGTAAATCTGATGGTGTCTCTCATAACACTACCAGAGGCTTTTTAAATCAAGCTGACAGACTTATTATTAAGCTCCAGGATTGAAGGCAGCGTAGCATGGAGGAATGAACCATCCCTGATCCAGGAGGACACAATATTACCCAACACTCCCTGGTGTTGAGAAGTTGTTGTGCCAGAACTACATCCCCAAACAATTGCCATGGCACTCTCCATCAGTCATAGCAATGAAAAAGCATTGGCCTAACAATAATGGAATCTGAAGCCACTCTCACTGTAGATCAGTCCAGCCTCCTTGATATTGCATGACTTTCTAACACACTAATAAATATTACAGTGCTGTCACCCCCTCACAGTTTATTGGGCATGCGTGGGAATGTGCTTGATGGTAATTTATAGGGATTCAAGTAATGCATTAATAATAGATGCAAACCATGAGGGAAAAAACAAAGTAATAGGCAATGTGCGGAGTTATGGCCACCTCTTTGCCCACAAGAAGTAACAAGCTGAACATAACACTGCTGAAGTGCCTTCTAAATTGCAGCACTCTACCGAAATATAAATGCATTCACCATTGTTAGATGTTTTGGTATCCGTAGAGGAGCATTTGAAGTTCATTTTTTGCTACTATTTGAAGAAAAACCAAAACCACACCACACACACTTCTGGAACGGATGGGAGAGGAATGAATGCTGTCAGAAAATCATCCAATCATCATCCACGTTTACACAAGAAAAGAAACTGAAAAGCCACTTTTACACAGCCAATTGCTTTACACTTGAAAAGTCCAACGCATTATAAGTACTTGTCTTAACTCGGAAGAACAGTCGAGCTGCAATGCCTCATGAATAAAACTGTGTTCTTTAAAAATGTCCTTCTCTCACTGCTCTCTGTCCTTACACTCTGTATTTTATGAAGTACTTTTTCTAAACTTCCATTACACTGCAGGAGAGGAATATGCCTTGGTTTCTAATGCAAACCTGATTCTGTATCTCAGATTCATCAGTAACACCAAAAGAAAAAGAATCATTTTGAGCTGCCACTCATTTTTATCAGACTCACTGAGCTACACACTCCTCCCTCCATGTGCTTTATAATAAAAAATGTTTTGTCTTATTTGAACTTTAATTGATAAACCAGGATTATGATTTAACAGATGCAGATTACACAAGATTCATATGAAAATTCAGGAAACACTGCAGATTAAAAAAGCATACTTGAGACAAGAAATCTAAATATTTGGACACAGTTGTGAGCCTATTCCATTGTTTTATATCGTGAAATGGTAACCCCTAACACGGCACAATCCACACCTAAGACATAAAATGGTTGCTCAGGTTCATTTGAAACCATGACAGAAAAAATGATGAACGCTTTCTGTTGGAAACCTTTATCTGCCATGAGATAAGTGTGACAGTTTTGATTGATGTCGCGCAGTATACAGTTCTGCCAGGGCGTTGTCCCAGGACTTGAACTATTAGTAGATTAGGTTACGACTGTATATCTGCAGAGGGTGACTGTGGCATAGTCCATATGACAGGCTACAAAGCTGTCATGCAGACACACTCAGGAGGCCTGCGTGGCTTCCTGTAAAATGGAAAAAAACAAGCATGCAAATCAATCATTTGTCATGCTGATCTTATCCATGGTGCCATTTATTTCCCCCACTTTGTCATTTCATTTTATTGAAACATTTGTGGAGGATCTGACTCATGATTCACTAGCAATTTCATCTTGGTGTATTGCAATATCGGAGTATTGGGAATTCTGTTTAATGTTTGATTTTATCTTCGACCCAATCCTCCTTGCCAGCATTTCTTTGCATTTTTTAAGTGTTTCCAGGGATGGCGATCTCAATTTGTCAGACGCGAAGACTGAAATAACTCAACAACTATTGGATGGACCCATGGCCTCTAAAAGATGGAGAAAATTGATTGAACGGTGCAATCATATAAACTAAAGTAAAAATGTAATGGCCCAATTTTGGACCGTGTTATTGCCAATATACTGATCTTTTTTTTCTATTTGGTTTGTTTTTTAATCTATCTGTTATTCAGGTATTTATGTGTTTTTTATGAAGCAGTGTGAGGAACTATTACCATGAAATACTTTAGCCCCCTTTGTCTCACAAATCAGCTTTCATCTACTTTTCCTCTCTTATTATTTATTTAGTTAGTTTTTTGTCTTTGGAATTGAGGCACAGTGAATGAATATTTTTAACAAAGTACCTGCACAGAGAAAATAAGACAATGCATTCAAAGTAATAAAAACACTCCCCAGATGATGAAACCTACTAACTTGGGTGATCCCCTGTTTTATTTATTTTATTTGTATATACTGCATTGTCTTTTGTATGTTTCTTATGCTGCTGTTATGTATTCTGTATCTTGTTTTTTTGCGTGTTTGTACGGTGACCTTGAGAGCCTTGAAAGGCGCCTATATAAAATAAATGAATTATTATTATTATCTTGTAACTTTAGGGCAAAATGAAGTTGACATTTTTTGTTTTAGCTAAAATATGTTTGCACTTTTTGATGGATTTTCAATGGCATTTGTCACAGATATGTATGCCCCCTTGAGGAGAACATTGTAATGACTTCTCTGACTTTGTATCTATCACCATCATCTGGTCCAACACTTACATTTGTCCTTTTTTGTAAGACCCCTGAGTCTCAGATGTACTTTGTATTTACTGCTAATTAGCAAATGTATTCATGCTAACACGCTAAACCAACATGCTAAACATAGCAAACTTCATACCAAAAGTATATTTGCATTGGCATTGTGAGGATGTTTACAAGCTGAACAGCCTCAAAGACATTACTCGTGTTCTCTTTGCTGGCAGGTTAAGTCACACTTCACAGTAATCTCAGCAATTCAACCTGTCATTTATCTACTTAGTACAATTTTAGTTGCCATAAATTAATCCATGCGATAAATATAGCTGTGTAAAGTCAAATACGGACAGACACAGTGACAGAGCAGCTTTTAAATTACCCCGTGAAGAGACAAACAAGAAGCGCACTACAGTAAATAACAATTTGTCACAGCTGTATTTTTAATAAAGTGGAAATGTGTTGAGGAGATATTCCTCCTATCTGGCACAGGAAGTTATGAAAGGAAAACCTACCTAGTTTTTGAAAGGCCTTATGTTTGCGTCAGTAATCACTCTGTCCTTTTTCCCCCTGGGTCAGCCACATCGCTGCGGGTAGAGCAGCTGAATGCTGATGGGACCAAAGCAGTTGCCACAATCCCATTTGAGCAGTCACTGGTACTTCGCCTTAAATGCTTTTCAATCTGCTGGAGATCACATTAGGCGGCTACTTCTTATCGACTCATCTAAAGAGTTTATGTCTTCATCTAATTAAGGGCAGTGCTTCCATAATAGCTCAATGCTTAGGCTGAGTTATTTCATAAGTGTGTAGCTAAGCCTACAGTCCCATACAGTATCTGCTCCGCCACTGTTGGTTTCAAATCTACTCAGTTATGTCGTGTGTCATGGTAATCACACTGTCATAACTGACACAGATAATCGTCATTATGCCATGGTTTTTATCGTCTTTGATCAGTTTTGTTGATGTAGATCTTCAATAATTTCTCGACTTCATATACTCTGCACTCTGTTAATAGGCAATGTGGTCTTGCAGCGGCGAGTGTCAGTTTCTTGATATACTGTATACACTATCGGGAGACTTATTGAAGTTGACAGGATTACAGTTCAGGCAGATATGGGATGGATCCAAGGTGTCCACTGCCAGGGCCTGCCAGCGCAGTCTGTTTCCGTGCTGCTCTTTGTGTCACAAGGCAAGCCTCCTTTTGCGACAAGGGATTGAAATATGTGCCAGAGATGTGTTATGAATGTGAATGCAGCTTCTGCAATAACAAGCCAAAACACTTTCAAGGGGCAACACACCGGCTTCTAGACTAAACTATGTAAGTCATAGACTTGCTTACACTGCAGGGAACACTTATTTATGTATCTTTTACAAATAATTGGACACATTTTCATACAATTCCATGTGGGGAAGTCTTTTGTCAGAACTAAACAAGGGATTCAACTTGTAAGACCACCTTACATTTAATACTCTAAAATACACAGCCCAGTCTCACGGCATGTTGTGTTACAGTCACTTAATTTAATCTATTGACCCGTGTACACCAAGGGCGAAAATCGAATCTTTGAAAAGCGGAAGCTGCGTGGCTTATCAATATTTGTTTTTACTTTTTTATTATTATTGTATAATGTCTGATGTTTTTGCCGTCCGTGAGGAAGAGAGTCAGGGCTCAGAATACTGAAATTTATATTTTATTTATCGTTTAAATATATGGTTTAAGGTATTTCTTGACAGGAACTGAAACATTGAAAGTGATGTTTGGGATTTCAAAAAATAAATATGTTTCATTTGTCACCACTCACACATAAGCACTTATAGCAGAACACTACCCTGCAAATTGCTCGATTGATCGAGGAGCATTTTGGTGTTAAGAGTCTCACCCAAGGACACTTTGAGACATAACACACAGAAGGAGTCAGGGATCTAACATTTGAGCACAGCACATTTGAATAAAATTGGTATATTAAAAAATGTTGTGGATATTTTCGCAGTTATTAATGAATGTTTTAATGTTTTAATGTTCTCGCAATTTCAAGTCCCTACCGTATGAGTGAAATATATGCTTGTTGGGTTTTATTTCTTGCAGTGATCATCCTGACTGAAGGATATTTGTCATCCTTGCACTGTGAACTGATTCCTCTAACACCACTTTATTGACACTAGATTAAAAATTTTAAAAAAGTCTATCTCTCCAGGATCTCTTAATTGTGTGTATTTTCTGCAGCAGATGGCCCCCATGATGCTATTGACACCAAAAAGCATTTACACATTAAAAATCTGCTTTTCTCTAACTTCTTGGTTGGTTTCCATCAATAAAGATTTTCTGAAATCTTTCCAATTTGGCAAAAAAAAACGTTAAATGAATACCCTTCAACTGAACAGGAATGGGCCATGTCCCAAAGAAGGTTTTTGACAATAAACGCAGCAGTGAACCGTGCCAGGCCGTCATTAAGGGATTGTTTAGAAGAGGAGCCAATGGTCTCTTTCTGTTTGTTGTTTTATTGGGCCTGTTGCTTGTACTGTGGACTCACTCTGTTCTGTGACTACAGATCAGCTTCTGTTAAATCGCTCGGTCAGTCTCATCCGTCTGATCTTTATGTTTTATGTCTGTCGATAAAAACAGAATGAAGCAATGCCACTGGGGTGTGTGATTGGGTACCTACAAATCCATCTCCAAAAACAAATCCCTCTGTGTAGGAAGAAAGCATCTTTTTTCAGTGGTCTGATCATGTGTTTAATCCTGTAATCCTTCAGTTGTCATGGATACAGAGGTTTTCTAAATCATTCATTTTACTCCATTATCTAAAACTTCGACTGCTAAGACAATGAAAGGTGTCCTCTGAGGTCAAACACTGTAAAAACAATTATTGAGCTGTACACCCAGGGAGTTCATTTTTTTCAAAAGGCTGTGCAAGTGCTGTGAAAGTATGAATAGAAAACCTTATATCAGCATCAAACAGTCTGAAAAGATAACATAGATATAATGTAACGCCATGTACATTTTTGCAATATTGACGACCTTCATCTGCTTCACAAAGTTATTTTCTGATAATAATAATAATTTACAGATATTGTATGGCATTGTATTTGTGCAATCGTTTGGTTCATGTAGACTGCTGTCACATTGATATTCCTTTTTAAAAGTCCCTTAAGAAGACCATTTACTAATTTCATGTCATTACCACACCGCAGCAGCACTGAGTGCTTTTCTCTCAGTTTGGGTGATAAAGTTGTGAATATTTAAGCAGCCAGTCTGGCTTTACAAACACACATACTCATTTCAACTGACTTCAACACATTAGATTGGCTCCATTCATAGGCAGAGCTAATATTGAAACCCTGTTAATGGCTCTGCATCCAATTATTCAGAACAAACACAAGAGCAGTTGAATGCCAAAATAGGAATTAAGAATTAATGTGTAGGGTAATTGTGATGCAAATGAAGGCAGATGCCTACACCAACATGAAAATCACATTTGCTATTCTTGTGATCTTGGGGCAGTATCCCAATTGCATTTATGACTGATGGAAACGCCAAAGCCTCTGACAGTAAATGGTGATTATTAAAAGATATTTGTGAGCATTTTGTGTAATGGACCAGTTCCACTTTGGAAAATGTAGCTTTTATAGGGAGTCTTCGTCAGAACTTACATAACCATAAAACATTTTTTTAGGTGGATCTCCCAATTAGTATTCTAGATTTGAGAGATGTTCTTTCCCACATGGTATTAGTATTTGTGTCATGCTTTGAAGATGCACCACAGGAGACAGCGTTAGAAGCATATTGTACAGCCAAGTGAAAAATGTCCACTGTTTTAGCTCTAATCTTAACGGGTGTGCACATTTATTTAACAAACAACACCAATCAATGCTATCAGTGTTGCTATGCAGTGTGGTGAAATGAGTGGAACATGTAAACTTATGGATGATTGGTTTCTGTTAATTAACACAATACAAAATAAGTAATCTGATCGTAAACATCTCCTACATTTAGATTTAGTCTGAATATAAACATGCACAGATTGAAGCTTCAGAAGTGCTAATAATGCAGGCTTTCTACACAATGTTCTCTCAAGTAAAGAGAAAATCCCTTTATTCATATTCAATAGCCGAACAGAAGGTCAAGTAAATAGTAAGCTGCCCTAAAAAGGAGTGAAGAGCAGAAACAGTGATGTAATGCATAGCCTTTTTTTTATTTCAGGAAACAACTGCAGGGGGAAAAATGTACAATACAATCTGTACTTAAGGCTGGCTGTGTGGCCATCTCATGACTATAGCTATTAGTGCAGTATATCAATGCAGTTATTTCACTTAGTTGGCTTAGATTTCAAATCTGTTTTGAACTCAAGGCTCATATTATATTCTGTTTTAAGGGAAATCATAATTATCATAAAATGTGCTGAGTTTCTCATAATGAGGATAATGTCTTGCTATAACAACAAAAATAAACCATCACCCTAAAGAGCTGGCTCTAAAGTCTATGTTGGAGAAACAGACAATTATCAGTTTCACAAATTAATTGAGTTTTGCATCATGATGTGGGTGAGACACAGTAAAAGTTTGGTATTAATGAGCATGATGTTGAACTTAATGTGCTTACACTTAGAAGCAGAGAGCTGCACAGAAAAAAATCATTATTTGTTTGATGGGCTCAAACACAGAAGGTTATTCTAGACTAATTAGATTATTGTTAGCTATGGACTAGTGGCATGTCAAAGCTATGTATGTAAAAGCAGTGCCAGGGATTAGTCAATCCACTTAACTGTTTCTAAACTGTGTAACTGTTTATTTCCAGTCATTGACTAATGTTATCATTGTTTGCGCCATCATGTCTCCCATTGAGCATTTACAGAGCATGTAAATCAGCAATACTAGAACATTTAGAGATTAGTATGCAGGACAAATATATTTTTGTTAAAATGTTCTCATTATAATGAGACAGTGACCTTGATTATTTTTTATTTTATTAAAGTAACGATATCAGCGACGTACTACTGAAAATTATTTATACAGGGTCACATTTTTTGTTTTTTGGGCCGCAAGCTACTGGCAGATTGTTTGTGTTTCTGCAATCAGTTCAAGGATCAAGGAGTGGGATGGACATCTTTTTAATGTGGACAGAATAAGGTGTTGTGGGGCGACTGTGGCTGCGAGGGAGTGCGGTCGTCTTTCAACCAGAAGGTTGTGGGTTCGATCCCTGCCCATGCAGTCAACATGTCGATGTATCCTTGGGCAAGATGCTTAACCCTGATAGTCCAGCAGCAAGTCCTCAAAAAAGGCTTTAGTTTTGGAGATACCCCTACCCGAGGTAAAAGAAATGACAACAATGATTTTTCTTATCTTTAGGGTCTCCCATTTATGAAATTGATTGTTGTCAAATTTTATTTTGGGGGAAAACATGTTTTTTTGGTTGTTCTTTAGAACTACTCCAATCCCTGAAAAATAGCCAAATTAGACCAGGCCGAATATGGAAAAGGTGACAAAAAAGCCCATAACTTCAAAATGGCCTCTCTTTTCCTCTTCAGATTTGCTGAGGTATGAACCAGGTGGCTGTCCTACATCACCAAATAGTCAGACAATTATTTAACTAAAGAAATACTGAATTATAGTCCTGTAAACTTAGCTTTAGTTTGGAAGGAAATTGTACTTTTTGGTGATAGGAACTAGGACTCAATCACTTTTCTCTCATTTATCAGAAAAACAGAAATCCCTAAAAAATATACCATTACTGAATTGTCTAGGGTGCTATTGAAAACTAACCAGTAGTTGTATGGAAATATCTGGTACAGTTCTATTGCAAATTAGATTTCTTTAGACATATGCCTACTGTAACTCTTCTCTCAGACAGTCAAACTCAGAATGGGGGAGAAGTGGCACAATAGCCTATAAATTAAGAATGCTCACTCTGATGGTCATTATATTTGGAGAGGGAAATACCAGGTGGCTGAACTACATGACCAAATAGTCAGAATAAGAGTAACCCAATAAAGTAAAGTGTATTAGTTCTAAATGGCAAGCCTCTCAAACATAGGTGTAAATAATACAGGTTTTATTGAAACTGGAACCTTAATTCAAAGTACAGTATACAAATCATCAAATAATTCTGTGAGAGGTCAAGTATATAGATACTAGAATATAATGTTAAATGTCAGTTTCCTCAGAAACGTTAGGGGACACATTTTGACATTCTGCACAGCAGGTGCAGAACTCCGTACAGGGAAGACCAACAGAGAGGCACTGGCACTTTCCACTCTCTCAACACTTTGCATCTTTGCAATACAAGTGAGTAATGTGTCTCACTTCTGTAGGTGCTGGGGTTTTTGTAAATAGCACTGGTTGAATGGCCCCATCTCTGACAATCCACCCCTTGCCAACAGGACTCCTTAACAAGGGTTTGGGTTTGGGCTGTGACACCACATTGCTGTCTGAAATATTGCTCTTTACACACGTTGTTGAAATGCATCCTCGGGTTGCGGCAGATTTTCCGAGGCTGCATCTGTTGTTGATGCAACTATGAACCTCAGTTCATCCAAGTTTGTGCACATCAGTCCAATTTCCTTTTTTCCATATAGCAGAAGCGCCAATTCTCTTGCGACCGGCAAAGACTCTTCCAAGCTGGCAGAGAGTCCAAAATGGGCCAGATCTTTGAGCTCGCTGAGATGGGTCTTGAGTTTGGTGAATGCTGATTGTCTTTCCTATTCTACACAAACTACTTGTTGTGCCACAACCAGTGATTGCATGACATGCTGGTAGACAGTTAGACATGTATTTTTACAATTTTCTCACATATGGTGTTGATGGGGACATATCTCTCTCTCATTCCATGGCCTGCATGCATGTCCACTATGAACCAAACATGTATTTGCTTGCATAATATATGAGCAGTACTTCCACACCTGTGTCATCAAATCTCACAATGATGCGGGAATATGACTCTGCAAGATGTATGACATGGAGCACCATCCTTGTGTCTGTCTCTTCCTGATCACTGTACAGTGATGTCAAACTGCTGACTCCTGCTGTGCAGATGCTCTTCACCTCCTCCCCTTCGTCAACTCCTGAATGTAGTCTCTGTGGGGCAGCAATGACATTGTAGTTGCTCACAAACATGCACAGTGCAGTCTTGTTTCCACTACTCCTCAAGTCCTTCCTGTAGTTTGGGACATTTGTTTTGCCAGTGATAACATGTGTAGGCCTTCCATCACTTGCACCTCTCCTTTGCCTCTCCAGGTCTTTGATTGACTGTGGGCCGTCATACCTGTCAAATACCACGACTACACATTGCATTTCTTGTTTTCTATATATAATATGTGCCAAACACTCAGTATGATTTTGTGAACGGGTGTGTCAATGCAGGTGCATTTAAAAAAGTGTAGATCTGTAATGAGGACCCAGCTCTGAAGAATAACACAAGTGTTATAACCTAAAGCAAAACTAATGTCCCAAACTAAAGGAAGTACTTGAGGAGTAGTGGAAATAAGACTGCACTGTGCATGTTTGTGAGCAACTACATTGTCACTGCTGCCCCACAGAGACTACACTCAGGATTTGACGAAGGGGAGGAGGTGAAGAGCATCTGCACAGCAGGAGTCAGCAGTTTGACATCACTGTACAGTGATCAGGAGGAGGCAGACACAAGGATGGTGCTCCATGCCGTACATCTTGCAGTCATATTCCCGCATCATTGTGAGGTCTGATGACACAGGTGTGGAAGTACTGCTCATATATTATGCATCTCTAGTGTACATGCATGCAGCCCATGGAATGAGAGAGAGAGATATGTCCCCATCAACACCATATGTGAGAAAATTGACATAACATAATAATCATAATAATAATAATAATAATAATAATAATAATAATAATAATAATAATCATAATAATAATAATAAATTGTATTTTTAAAGAAACTTTCATTGCTAAAAGTAATCCCAAAGTGCTACAGGAAGCGTAAGAAACAAACAAAATAAACAAAAGTTTAATCAAAGGCTTTTTTTTAAAGAAAAGTTTTTAGGCCTTTCTTTAAGGCTTCAGAGGTCTGGGGAGTCCTCAGGTGGTCTGTGGAGTCCTAGGGTGATCTGGGAGTCCTCAGGTGGTCTGTGGAGTCCTAGGGTGATCTGGGAGTCCTCAGGTGGTCTGTGGAGTCCTCAGGTGGTCTGGGAGTCCTCAGGTGGTCTGTGGAGTCCTCAGGTGATCTGGGAGTCCTCTGGTGGTCTGGGGAGTCCTCAGGTGGTCTGGGAGTCCTCAGGTGGTCTGGTGAGTCCTCAGGTGGTCTGGGAGTCCTCAGGTGGTCTGGGGAGTCCTCAGGTGATCTGGGAGGGAATTCCACAGGTGAAGAGCAGCTGCACAGAAAGCCCGATCCCCCATTGTGCGGAGTTTGGTCCTGGGGGGGCGAAGCAGATGGTTTGTTGTGGAACGGAGGTTGCGTGTGGAGGTTTGAGATGTGAGAAGTTCCTTCAGGTATGGAGGAGCGTTCCTGTGGATGCACTGATGGGTGAGGAGTGAGATCTTGTATTCGATCCCGAATGAGACAGGAAGCCAGTGGAGGGAATGAAGGACGGGTGTGATGTGGTTGTACTTTCTCACCCTCATCAGGATCCTAGCGGCATGTACGTATTGGAGCTTCTGGAGGCTGCCGCTAGGAGTCCCGATGAGGAGAGTGTTACAATAGACAAGCCTTGAGGAAACGAAGGCATGGACCAGTTGTTCAGCATCTGACAGGAGTCCTGCAATGTTCCTGCGGTCGTAGTAGGAGGTTTTGCACAGGTGTTTGCTGTGGGTGTCAAAGGTCAAATGTCTGTCAAATATTACACCCAGGTTGGTAACTGATGTGGAGAGGGGTATGTTTTTGCCAGAAAAGGTAATGGGGGTTATGGGGGATGACTGGAACTGGTTTGGTGTGCCAACTAAAATAGCTTCTGTTTTGGAGCTATTGAGCTGCAGGAAGTTTTGTTGCATCCAAGCCTTTATCTCCTCAATGCAGGTGTTAAAGGATGTTGATGGGAACGGTGATGATGATGGTGACAGTGAGGATGCATGTGGGATAGGGTCTGTCTTTACATATAGCTGCGTGTCATCAGCGTAGCAATGGAATGATATTCCATGCTGGCTGATGACACATGTGTACAGGGTGAACAGAGTGGGCCCGAGGACCGACCCTTGAGGGACACCACAGGTGACAGGGTGTGTCTGGGACCTCGCACCTCCCAAGGAGATGTACTCTATTCTTCCAGACAGGTAGGACTGGAACCAGCTCAGGGCAGAGTCAGAGAGTCCGATGGTGTATTGGAGGCGCTGAAGGAGGATGTCATGGCCGACAGTGTCGAATGCTGCAGTCAGATCCAGGAGGATGAGGAGATATGGGGAACCAGGTTCAGCCACCATCAACAGGTCGTTTGTGACCCTGACCAGAGCTGTTTCAGTGCTGTGGGCGGAACGGAAACCGGACTGGAATTTCTCAAAGAGGCCGTTTAGTTGGAGATGGTCCTGAAGCTGGGCGGCAACTACAATGATGTCTACCAGCATGTCATGCACTCACTGGTTGTGGCACAACAAGTAGTTTGTGTAGAATAGGAAAGACAACAGCATTCACCAAACTCAAGACCCATCTCAGCGAGCATAAAGATCTGGCCCATTTTGGACTCTCTGCCAGCTTGGAAGATTCTTTGCCAGTCGCAAGAGAATTTGCGCTTCTGCTATATGGAAAAAAGAAAAAGGAAATTGGACTGATGTGCACTAACTTGGATGAACTGAGGTTCATAATTGCATCAACAACAGGTGCAGCCTCGGAAATTCTGCCGCCACCCGAGGATGCATTTCAACAACATGTACAAAGAGCAATGTTTCAGACAGCGATATGGTGTCACAGCCCGAACCTAAACCCTTGTTATGGAGTCCTGTTGGCAAGGGGTGGATAGTCAGAGATGGGGCCATTAAACCACAGCTATTTACAAAAACCCCAGCACCTACAGAAGTGAGAGACATTACTCACTTGTATTGCAAAGATGCAAAGTGTGGAGAGAGTGGAAAGTGCCAGAGTTCTGCACCTGCTGTGCAGAATGTCAAAATGTGTCCCTAACGTTTCTGAGGAACCTGACATTTAACATTATATTCTAGTATCTATATACTTGACCTCTCACAGAATTATTTGATGAATTGTATACTGTACTTTGAATTAAGGTTCCAGTTTCAATAAAACCTGTACTATTTACACCTATGTTTTAGAGGCTTGCAATTTAGAACTAATACACTTGATTGTATTGGGTTACTCTTATTCTGACTATTTGGTGATGTAGTTCAGCCACCTGGTATTTCCCTCTCCAAATATAATGACCATCAGAGTGAGCATTCTTAACTTATAGGCTATTGTGCCACTTATCCCCCATTCTGAGTTTGACTGTCTCAGAGAAGAGGTAGGTCTATGTCTAAAGAAATCTCATTTGCAATAGAACTGTACCAGATATTTCCATACAACTACTGGTTTGTTTTCAATAGCACCCTAGACAATTAAGTAATAGTATATTTTTTAGGGATTTCTGTTTTTCTGATAAATGAGAGAAAAGTGATGGAGTCCTATGTTCCTATCACCAAAAAGTACAATTTCCTTCTAAACTAAAGCTAAGTTTACAGGACTATAATTCAGTATTTCTTTAGTTAAATAATTGTCTGACTATTTGGTGATGTAGAACAGCTACCTGGTTCATACCTCAGCAAATCTTAAGAGGAAAAGAGAGGCCATTCTCAAGTTATGAGCTTTTTTGTCACCTTTGCCACATTCGTCCTGGTCTAATTTGGCTCTTTTTCAGGGATTGGGGTAGTTCTAAAGAACAACCAAATAAACATGTTTTCCCCCAAAATAAAATTTGACAACAATCCATTTCATTAATGGGAGACCCTAAAGATAAGAAAAATCATTGTTGTCATTTGTTCTACCTCGGGTAGGGGTATCTCACAATCTGAGGGCCCTTCCTGCTGGACTATGAGTTGCTCCAGATGGCATGGCCAACGGTGTGTGAATGTGTATGCATGTTAGTTCCTAGACCTAGAGTAACATACACTGCTCTGTATGAATGGGTGTGAATGGGTGAATGACATGTAGTATGTAAAGCACTTTGAGGGGTCTTAAAGACTGGATAAAGCACTATATAGTCCATTTACCATTTGTGAAACCAAGGCCAATGGCAGCAAAACCGCTTTACTTGAACTCAAATGTTCAGGTTTGAATTAATTATTCCGAACCATATGAGCCTCTTCTTACCAAGTGGTACACTCTTTGTGAGGTGCTTGTTGGTATCAATACTGTTTTTCATGACTTTCTTGACAAATGTGTTCTAAGAGAATTTGTTTCTGTTTTAATTCAACAATGTATATTATGTATACAAGGGTTCTATGGGACGCAAGTAAAAAGCACCTTATAGCACCCTGTGCGGTTTGACAGTTTTTTATAAGCAAATAGTAAGATATTTCAAAAGTATCAAAAACTATAATGAGATGGAGGCACTCTGATATTTCAAAGGTATCAAAAACTATAATGCACTCTGATATTTCAAAGGAGGCTGACAGCAGAGCTCATATATTCCTTGTATGGTAAACACGTTTTTTTTTAGGGTGTAACAACACTAATAACTCACTGGCTCTATACTGACAGACGCACAGGGCCAGCAGCAGGTTGTTCTATGGATATTATGAGATGACATACAGCAGTAAAGACTGGTCCACCATTAACTGTGCTTGTATAATAACTGATTAATCCGGATGCTTGTTGACCTTATTCAATATGTAGCTAGAGTAAGCTGCGCCTGGGGAACATCTATTTGTCACAGTTTTGCTCTAGTTCTTGTCATCGCTCTACTCCCTGAACAATTAGTCAACAAGTCAGGATTCAGTGGGTGTGTTTGGAAAATACTTTAATAAATGGATAAGGGTATGAATATTAAACTCTTTCCAGATGCTGGGCTTTCTGCACCTTGCACACACTCAACATTTCATTTGCAGGCCCATTTAAGATGCACTGTCTCTTGTGGTGAAACACCTGGTCTTATTAGTATAGTGCACATATCCACATTCTGCCATCTGCAGCGGTGATGTCAGCACCTCGGTGGGTAGCTATTCCCACCTCTGCATCGGCAGGAATCAGTGGTGTTAGATTGAAGAAAGAGGCTGATGAAGTGGGGGACAGGCAGAATGAGAGACGGAGGAGAGGAAAATCCCTGCTGTGAGGAGGGGTTTGATTCTGCTGGAAACCGGCTCTCCTTTGAGAACCAGTCTCTGAAAGGCAGACATGGGGAGGATCGAGGGAGGACGCATGCAGTAACTCTTCCGTATGCTGCTGACTAATTATCAAGCCAACAAGATCAGCCAGCTGTTCACATCCACCACACGCCATTAGACTAATATCACACATTAGCATGAGGAATATTCGCCTGCCATCTTGGTAAACAGAGACATTCATATCAGCTGATGGGTAGATTGACATTGCACATCTTGAAGGGAAGCTTTGAAAAGACATTCATTCTCTAATAATACACATTAAAGTGTTTTTTTATTTGTGTTAAACACATGGTTTTCTGTTGTGCGTCATTCACCAACTAAAGTGAAAAGGAAGGACGTATTACATTTTTGGCTCATAAATATTC
Source organism: Notothenia rossii (assembly GCF_949606895.1). Classification (NCBI taxonomy): domain Eukaryota; kingdom Metazoa; phylum Chordata; class Actinopteri; order Perciformes; family Nototheniidae; genus Notothenia; species Notothenia rossii. The sequence goes on from NC_136904.1 coordinate 77,031,445, forward strand.
TGTTTTTATTTTCCATCAATATGAGCCATATTGATTTGTGGTACTTTCAGAAGCCAAATTAATTTGAGCAGCCTTAAGTTTTCAGTCCGTTTTTTTGCAAAAAATTGGAAATAGATTACTGTATCATCAAACTAACAGGAAGAAAAATGAAGCAAGTGTGTATATGTGCACCCATGTGTTTGTGTGTGTATGTTATTTGCACATTGTAGAAGTTGACTGATACTCCTACACTCCTCCACAAAAAGGCCAGAAAGTGAAATAAAGGGAAAGGTTACTATAACAAGCAGATAACTCAACATTGCATCCCATGGCATTTATGAGTTATGCTTCTAAACAACTCTACTCCTACATGTTTCAACACTAAACATGATGACCACAACTCCTGATCCTGCTTTTGCTGTAAACATTGATAAACCAGTGAAAGTTATGGTCTTCAGTGGAGGTCAGCCTGTTGTTTTAATGCAACATTCATCGATTGAAAAGTCAATGTTTTTCAACTCAATGCAAATGGCTTTTCAACCATAAACTGATGCATCACAGTAGATTGATTTTATATTTACATTACTAGGAAACAGTCTTTATGAAGCCCCTATGGCCGACCACTAACCGCTGTTGCTGCAGTGCTGGTCAACTAGAATACATGCTGTTAATAATTTAGAGTCGCTCTGTTGCCACAGAAGCGGCTTGGTGTTCTCTCTGCCTTTCAGCAGCTTTAATGAGGGTCAGACATTACTCTGAGTTTTAAGAAAATACGTTGATGTGTAAAACTGTATTTTAAAGTACAAAAATATCACAGCATAAAAGTCCCAATGAGGACTGTTTGTGGACAAAAGCAGCCAATGATCAATATGTAAGATTATTATGGTTATGTGTAGGATGTAACTGTATTCCTTATCATGTGCCAGATGATGTTTGCATTATTCATAGAATAGTGCCAGGGACTTTCCTCAGGGCTGCAACCTCAGTTTCCATTTTGAACAACTTTATTTTTCTGATATATGTTTAAACTGTTTTATCATGTTTTTAGGTTCTGGTGTTTACAGTAGTTCATTTCATTCTCTTTGGGTTTTGAATATGTCTGTTTTATCATGCAATGTGTAACTGTGTCTGAAATGTGCTCTATAAAAAAAGTATATCATCAAAATGATTTAATATATCCCCATTGTTATAATAATGTATCCTTTCAATCACGTTTTTCAAGCTCAACTGTGCCATGTCGTTTTCACAGCATGCTTACAGTCATGATACAATGTTGAACTGGGATTAGTGCAAGATTACTACTAATTTACTGCTGGTACCCAGTAGATGTGTTTGTGTCAAATTGACTTTTAGTTGGATTACAAACTGTTAATGTCAGTTCGATAAAACAAAAAAAATGCAGTAAAAGAAAAAACATTTTTAAAGATCTTCGTCTAGCAATGTTTTTTTTGTGAATGGAGTTTTTGATCCTAAGAAATGATTTTCCCATGACAGGCACTTTAAGTTGTATTTGTATGTAATTGTTTATTTAGCAGGGACAATGCACATCAATGAACACTTAAAACAATCACATGTGTCAAGCGTAAATATGCCAGATTTAGCTTTGAGCTAATTTCCACCCGCATTGCCTCACATAAAACATTTTAGAAAATTACATTTTACAAACATAGCAAAAACAAAATACATGACAAGCAAAAAGGGCAAAAGAGCAAGAGCAGCATACACAAGTATTTATGACATGGTAATACAATATAACAGCAATGACATATAAGGTGCAAGAGAAGATACAAGAGCTACATAAAGTGCAAGAGGAGATTCCCCTGTATTAAAGTGCATTTCGCGGTGAATGCACGTCTGTTTGTTTCTCAACCATTCTTTGAGTCAACCTTTAAAACTATTGGGGGGACAATCCCGTATCTCAGTTGGGAGGCTATTCCAGAAGGAGCTGCCTTTAATGGAGAGGACATTTTTTCCAAAAGTGGTCCGTCTACGGTGGACTTCACAGTCTCCTCTGGTTTCTGACCCATCATCCAGTGTCTTTTTTGTGGATAAATTCCCCTAAGGGAGGGATGTCCATGTAAACATTTATAAATAAAACACATACTTTTAAAAGACTTAAAATTGTCAAAACTCAACAAATTGTGTTTTTCAAGGATGGTACAGTGATGTTAACTGTCATCAGAATTGTGTCTGAAAAAAAACAGGCTACAATTTCGTCATTGAAATCCACAAGGGTTAGTGTTATTGATGCTTACTATTAAAAACAGTAACCCATGAGTGACTGACTGCCTTTGTATGTAGTGACAATTACGGTAAGTGGCTGCCAAATGCTGGGAAGCATTACACCTCCCCAGTGCCTTGTGAGTATTGTGAAATCTGAGGAAGTTCAGTCTGTAACACACTAGGGCTACACGATTTGGGGAAATAATCTAATTGCGATTTTTCTAACAGATATTGCGATTGCGATTCGAGATTTTGTTTTTAAGCGACCCAACGGAAGTTTATTATAAAATGCGGCCATATCTCCGGCTAGGAAGGTCGTATCAACATGCTCCCGTCTCTAGCACCCCCGCAGCCCGAGCTACAAGTGAAAGAACTAAACTTACATGAAACTTCCGTTGGGTTGCTTTAAAGTCAAGCTTCAGTTTAAGATTCACCCTGCAATAGATGTAAAACATGTGATGGAGCATTACTAACCTGACTCAGATGGTTTGTTTCACCAAACCACCTAGGAAAGCTCCATTGGAAGCCATTTGGAAAAGGGCAGGCACTTTCAAAAATACTTGGCAGGTGATTGGATTAATCTGTCTATCACCTTCTATCATGGGCCACTTCTGATTGGTTAACAATGGCTGGTACATGTGGAGCACAGCATTTCTGATTGGTGTGGATGAATGACACACAAGAAAGAAAGTCAAATCGATTAATCGTTCAGCCCTATAACACACCATGTCACTGTGATGCCAACTCCAAACACTCAGTATGATCCCTGAGCACCTATGCAAATGAATTTGAATGAGTGTCACTTACGATTAGAACGAGGCTACACCCACACTGCTTGCATGTAATTATCATGTTAAAAGTATTCAAAGTGGAACAAATGACTGTGACATTTAATACATGTTTTGTCACATCAACTCGAGTCCCAGACACATATTTTACAGCATTAAGATTCCTGTCAAACTTGTATGGTGACAATGGCAATTTAAGTCCTGGAAGTTGATGATAAAGCAATTGCTTTCATTTACTTTTAATTGTATATATGTTGTTAAGCCATAAAGCATTGACTGATAACATTTCAATAGTTGCCTTGCTACAAAAGAGTAGACAAATGTGCACAACTGTTTACAAGAGAAAGTGGCAAATGTTTATTTTTAAGCTGGAAAAGAAGGGAAGATCAACACAGCCATGTTGCCTCTTGTTCTGTAAGTGTTTTCTGAGGAGGGGAACAAATGCATGCTCAAGAATAACAACATGTAGGAGAGAACTAGAGCAAAAGCCAGGGACAACCAACACACTGAATTGTGGATGCTGGGACATAAGGTGAGTAATTGCACCCAGGACCCAGAGAATATTCCCTTAAATATCTAATCGTTTTCCATCACTAGCACCAATTTTATGAGTTTTTTCTATTTACGCTTTTGTTACATATGTTAGCCTTTTATTACTATCCTGTAACTGACATTCAAGAAGGTGGATACTCACAGTGAATGCTGACACATCTCTCATAACCATATGCACACTGTTAATCCATTCATTCATTAATACAGATATAACTTAGTCACAGTTAACGCTGTAAAATTGAGTATATTGTATGTGACTCATGCGCCAAAGTGTCCCTCCAGGCCTCCTCTCCACTTCAAATGTATTTGCATGTCTAAAGCCGTAGAGTCATTAAGAGGCAGCCAACCACAGCGACACAGTGTCAGTGCTCAGTGCCTCCCTAGAGCTGCTGGAGCAACGTCAGCCTTTAGAGAAAGCAAATCAGAGAGTCTCTACAGGTCCCCTATGGGAGGAGAAGAGAGCTCTTATTCTACCTCGGTGGAAAATGCCTGCACCCACAGGGGCACCGTTACACACAGCTGGGATAATAATAAGTATCACAGGGAGACCCGTGATTCACCAGCAAACTGACACCAAAGCATGGATTTCTTTCCTATTCACAGTTGCCCCAAATTAGCTCATCCTAAAAAGCCAATGGAACGCCTTCCCCCTAGCTTTAGAAGGGCTTTAGAATGTAGGAGCCAGTGTGCCATGTAATACGGGATGTAGTGTATAGGACCACAGGGGAAAGTGGATGGGGTGAAGCAGTGTGGGGCTAGCTATTCTCTGGAATGCAAGCTTTAATCAAAACACTTGAAATACACGCAAGGACTACACAAACGTTCATTTTGAATGTATCTCCCTTTCTACTTTCTTTATCCACTTAGTATCCCTTAGTTTCCCATTACATATCTTTAAGGTTGGTAAATGTATCTTATGTGTCACTCTTTTGCGGTATTATATTGAATATTGTGATTCAAACCTATGTTTTTTATCTATTGAAAATGATTGTATAAATATTTCTTACAATTTCAACTTACATATTGGTTATATTTGTAATTTTTGGATCAGGAAATGATGTACTGTAACAAATGTCTCAATCTGTTGATACCACACTTTAATGTACCTTGTTCAGAGTGATGTTTGAAATGTATCTATAAAATAAAGAGGATTTAACTGTCAATGCATTCATCATTATAGGCTTTGCTAGATTTTTAGTAGCGCTTGGATCAGCCAGAGAGAGATTAATTTCCATTGTTACAGGGTCAAATCAGCAAAGGATTGCAGGAGTTCAAGCCAAGGATTACATTTGTCACAGTAAAAGTGTACCAGTAGTGTTTATACGAAGGCACCGACAGAATACATAGAAAGAGAGAGCCATAATTTCAATGTGAGTTTCACTTCAAGAGACATTAGCATAAAGCCTTTGCTTTATCAACCATACTTCTATGGAAGAGGAGAAATGTATGCCTCACTAACACAAAAGCCTTAAGTCGCCCGAGGCCCACCTCCACTCCTACTATCCGTTTCCTCTCTCACTTTCTTCAGCTCACTCTGCTCTCTCCCTCTCTGGCATTCAGCTTAATAAGTTAGCGTGAATAGCCGTGACTGAATATAATGCCTAAGACCTGCTAGCAGGCTGTAAATGTAGCCCTAATGGCTGAACCATTATAACATTAGGTACAGACTCCGCCGCAGTGAATGTGTTGCTGTGGGAAAACGGAGGTGGAGGAAGGCAGGACGCCGGGGGATGAGGAGCTCCTTCTCCATTAGCTGATTGAATAGGAAACCAGTTATGTGGGCTGGGAATTGTTTGCCTCACCTCAACAGAAAATGAGATGTAAACACTCGGTGGGCTCAGGAAAATGGCATATGAAAGTATTGTAACACGTAGAAGTCTACTTCACCACCCAGCAGTAACACACAGGTAGTCTAATGTGTTATAACATCCACCCCATGTTCTTCCTGAGCCACAGTGAAGGCCTAATGGACCATGGCATGCTGGAGTGGCGGCCCGGCTGTCTTACACTACACATCTCACATTAGGATCCAACATTTACCCAAGTGTAAAAGTGATTTAATAAATGATATAAATATATGTATTTATATATTCTTGATATGGCTTTGTTGCGGAGAGTGCGGTGAGATGTTGGAGGAATATGAGAGGCTTGACGACCCATAAGTGTTTCTTTTCTTTGTAACCAGGTCAACGGCCAAGATATTTCTGTACAGAGAGTAGGGGAAGGGATGTGAGTAATGGGGGTTGTGGTGAATAGTTAAACACAGAGTAGTAGTATAAGATGGAAAAAGCATGTTTTTATCCCAGAAAAACATGCATGTACTGTAATGGACAGAGTCGGAGAGGAAAGCCTTTCTGAGAAAGACGGGCCTGTACAAACCACAAGGGATGATTCGATGTCATTAACAGTTTCCTAATCAGTCACAAAACGCATCTGTTTGTGGAGGAGGCGTAACTTGAAGGGGAAACAAAAGTCGTGTTAGAATGAGGAGGGAAATGCAGCTCACATGCAACTTGGAGTCAAATACAGATCTTAAATGATGAGGAACAGCAGCGCGTATTACAGGAGCTTAGGATAAAAGCACGCACCATAATGTAACAGGAATATGCTTTCCACACCTTTGTATCCAGTCAGGGAGAAAAGTTAACAGTGTAACCTCAGTTTGCCCTGCGATTGCCTGCTAAATGTTTCAGCTGACACAGTAATTATGCACTTTGCACATATTACCATGAATCTGACAAACCCCCGCTTGCCATTGGTGTTGTTGTGATTGCAGCTTTGCAGGCATCTGCATTTCAAACACCTGCCACCTTTTATAGATAACTAAACCCCGCATGAGCCCTGCCAAAGGCACTGGCTGCACTGTGTCACAGCCTTAACATAGTGTTATGATATAGATCATATCATTCAAAGTTTTGCGCATTTATATTTTCTTAGCGAAATAATTAGTGGGGCGTATCTGACAGGATCCGCTAACACATTGCTCTTTGGAGTTAGAGTTTAGGTTACGGAGGTTGAAAGTCATCCAGCCTGAGCTTGATGCTGAATTTGCTTGACAAATGTTAGCTGAGAGCAGGCTTTGCTGTTTGCAGCTCAGAATCATATTCAGAGGAGACGAGGAACAGGATATGCCCATGCATTAATGAGCATACACACTTGCTATATTAAGGACATCTTATGATGTTGAGAGGTAGCCCTATTTGCACAATCCACATCTTGGCTGTCTCTGACAATTAAGGTCTCTAAATTGTCAGCTTCTCTTTATTTCCAACTCCTCCTCTGTGATAAGTAAAGATGTAATGAGGGAAATCAACCTGGGATGGTGGGTTTAACTCTGGTCACGTCAAGTGCGGATGAAACGCCCCTCATATATTTTACAACATATGTACATAAATGAGATGTTGTACAAAGGCTGCACTGCAAAGAGGTTCTGAATATATTCAGAACCTCTTTGCAGTGCAGCCTTGATTTATATAGCTACTTGTACACATATATAATATATCTCTGTACAGCTATATATAAATCATTTCTAAAGCAGGTAGAAAATACTGCAGTTAAAACTGAGGATGCATGCCTTTATTCATGAATATATTCTTTTAATTGGGCTGTTTGAGTTAGATTTGACCTTCCATGATAGGTCAATAGACAGCAGATTTTTCTGTATCATTTTCAATACTTTCTAGAAATGAGTTTTCGACTGTGTTGCCTTGGGTACTGCAGGTGTTTTGATTAAAAGAGCTCTAAATAGAATACAAGGTTGTAATCATTACAAATCAAGTCTGTGAACACATATTTGAACAAGACAGGCCATAAGGTTGAGGTTATAAGAGGTGTGTACTCATGGGAAGAGCTAATTAAGTGGTGGTCTTTTGGGTCTCACTCAGTCATCTGTTCTCAGACTGAATGTAGTCAGGCAGTGGCCCCTACGGGCTACCATCTGTAAAGCAAAGCCGATGCTGCTCTGCAAAGCCTTACTGTCTTTTTTCTCTTGTTGTAGGAGCTTGACAAGTCTTTGCGTTGCACGGCAAAATACAAATGGGTGTCTGTATACTGTGCTGCACATAATGAGTGAGTCAGGGAAACATGCTGCAGGTCATGTGTGAAGACACTCGCACATGCGCACGCACACACACATGTACAGGTCTGTAATAATAACACAAACATAAACACAGGAGCGCCTGTTTAGGCACGCGCACACAGCCCACTCCAGCTGCGTATCTGAGACTGCTGAATTATTTCTCCGTTTGACTTGATTTGAGCCTTTACCTCTGATAGGACCAGTTGGAGAAATGCAGCCGGAGTTGTCCTCGGATCGTGGGATGTGAGTTGTTGTGTCTGTGGGTGACGTTGGGGGACGGGGGGCGCTCTGCTCTGCTCTGCTCTGCTCAGTGCAGGACGCAGGAGACAGTCGCTCTCCAACGTGCTGAAAGTCGGAGCGCTCCCGCCTCAGTCTCGCCTGCTGACGGTTAATGCGACCTCTGCCGACAAATCGAAAAACAAACAATGACTGGCTTCAGTCCCATTTTGGTTAATTTGTCTTACTGCTACCCTTCTGGATTTGTATTTGCCATGAAACCGCTGGATGTATACACGCACACAACAAGACTGACTGCAGCTCTCTAACATTCACCTGCGTGTGGGGAAATATTGAAAAGACTCCGGATTATCGGCGAACGCTATAGAGGATTTCTCTAGCTGCTCTTTTCTCTGTCTCTGTCTCTCTGTCTGTGCCGCATGCCTCTGGACGTGAACTGTTTGTCTCCAAAAGGTGAGTCCGGGGAGGATTACCATGAAGCAGACCTACTTTTACGTGGATATCGCTTTCTTTTCACTGGAAAAGGAGAGTCATATCTCCAAAAGGCTGGTGTTTAATTGCTTTTAAATCCATCATCACGACCAGAAGGGAGGATTATAGTATTTGGAGTCTGTTGAATTTACCCTGTGGATAAAGTGAAGTTTCCAATAGACTATAGGGGACTGTCTTTAATCTGCTGTAGCCCTCTGTGTTGGGCGCTCTGGCTTCACACACTAAGTGGATATCAAGCTATTTTAACGCGGTGAGTTTGCCCTATCCTGTGCTACATATCCCTGTTGTCACTGGCATTTCGATTGATCTCTCAAGAAATGCAGCAATTAGAAACAAATTGACTTCAAGCCGAGGGAAAATATGTATGTTCTGCTGTTATTCTTGCTTTACTGTGTTGATTGATGCTGTGGTTTTCCCTTTCACAGTGAGTGATGCATTTGGGATTAAATCATTGCGCATTTATGATTCAGGACATTAGCATGTCACATTGCTACATTTAAGAGCAGGTTAGTTCAGAGTCTGAGCAGTGTCTTTAGACTAATGTCTATAATCGTTGGCTTCAAAGAAAAATAAACCAGCTACCTGTTGTCTCTAATCGCTCTCATAGAGTTTGAATTAAACAAAGGTAGGCTGTGTTGTATTATGGAGAAGAATACTGCCAGGACCCACTCCACCCACCTCAGATAGTGAATGATTTAAACATTTTTCTCTGAAGTTAAACGTCCCCACGGCTGCAATTTTGCATGAAGAGAATTTGAATCTGCACACCCCCCACATCACGTCACGAGCGCACATATAGAGCACTACACGCTTCGTTTGTCAACAAAGATTTTGTTTCCTTAGGGAATAATGACATTAGCCTGTTGAGTGACCTGCATGGGGGGGTCAGGAGATACAATTATAACTTGTATGATGATCTCTATAATGGCTGTTAGCGTACAAATGCACAGGCGTGCACAAGTGAAAAGTAGGCCATTTAGGATGTGAGTGCTAATGAGGATGTGCCAAAACAACAGCCGTGGAGTCATCGTCCATCATAGGCTATCATCTCTTATTTTTCCCCACTGCAGCCTCAAGTGATGATGATGCTGACGAGAGTAATGAGGATACGGGGAGCGTAGCGATGACATCCACAAAATCTTGTTGAATGTGGACATCGATGCCGCGGCGAAGGATGGGCCCTCTCCTCTTGGCCGCCTTCCTGTTCCTGCTGGCCCTGAGCGCCGTGTCCCCGGCCTCGGTGGGAAACCCCGAGGATTACACCGCGGACGAGGCGGAGCGGACCGCCACTGAAAACATTGTCTTCGATGACTACCGGGGGAAAGGGTGCGTGGATGACAGTGGTTTTGTCTACAAACTCGGGGAGCGCTTTTACCCGGGACACTCGAACTGTCCGTGCCAGTGCACGGAGGACGGGCCTGTGTGCGACCAGCCCGAGTGCCCAAAACTGCACCCCAAGTGCACAAAAGTGGAGCACAATGGATGCTGCCCCGAATGCAAGGAGGTTAAAAACTTTTGCGAGTACCGGGGGAAAACGTATAAAATACTTCAAGAATTCAAGGTAAGATCTAATTTCCAGAAATCAACAGAGATCTTTTCATTTGAAAGGTGATTTCTAGCTGGTTGGTTGCCATCAAACTTTTCAATTATAGCCTACTATGTTTCTCTCTCATATAAGAGGGAACATTCATGTGTGTAAAAAAAAAAAAATACAATTCGCAATCTAATTATTGGCCTTCCATTTGATATATGTCTTCCAGAATATTCACAGTAGTTGATGCTATGAGGTCACATCTAAACTTATATAAGAGTGCCCAACTGATAATAATGAGTTGGTTCCATCTTGCCAGTTTGTTTCAGGCTGTCTTGTTCAACGTCTGTATGCCACTGAAGCACACATCTTACATGGTAGCAGGGGCGGACTGGCCATTGGGAATACCGGGAGTTTCCCCGGTGGGCCGGTGCAGTGTGTGGGCCGGAGGGCCCAAAAAAAAAAAAAAAAAAAAAGATCTTTTTTATTTTTCCTAAATCCTACCGGCCCACATTTGAAAGTATTCCGGTCACTCCCTTTGTTTTGCTTACCTAAATCCTACCTAAATCCTACCGGCCCAGCCCAGCCCAGCCCAGCCCAGTGGGGTGTGGCCCACTGGGCTGGGCTGGGCTGGGCCGTTTTGATAGGCTACCTTTGTTCTATCTATCAGTTTCAATTTCACACATCAGGCCCGTAGCAGCTGTCACTGCGCAGTGAACGATTAGGAGTGAGTGGCTGAGAGACCTAGCTGGCAGTTGCTTACAGATGGATAAACAACCTCCAAAGCGTAAAGGCGTTTTTTGTATATTTTGTGTATACAGTATAAGCTACAGTATTGTAGCGAGCCCTGGGTTCAGAGGGAGGGGCTTGCAGAGGGGAGGGGGAGGGGGTTGGCAGGGAAACAGGGTTCACGGGGAGTGGCAGTACGGCTGTACCCGTAGGATAGAAAAGGAGGAAGTGACGTCTGACTCAGAGGTCACGCGGCTGTGGAGAAAAACGTGTTGCCCACATTCTGTTACTGAGTTTAGGCTAGTTAGCTAGCAGGTTTATTGTTTTGGGTGCAGTCACTTTTGCCTCCACTTGCTGTTCAAATAAATGTTGAAAGAAAAAGTAAATCTGTTTACAGTTCTGTTTTATATGGGTGTTGAAGAAGAATTGGGAGGGATGAAACCCTCTTTAATGGTCACACATGCAGAGCACACAGCACACACAGTGACATGTGTTCACTGCATTTAACCCATCGTAGTACCAGGAGTCTAGTACTAGGAGCAGTGGACAGCTATTGTACAGTGCCCGGGGAGCAATGGGAGTGAGGGGGGAAGGGGGATGTCCGGTGCCTTGCTCAAGGGCACCACGGCGGGGCAGGAGGTGAACTGGGACCTCTCCAAGTAGAAGTCCACACTCCAAATATAGGTCTGGTCGGGGACTTGAACCGGCGACGCTACGGCTCACAGTCCAAGCCCCTACTGACTGCCATAGATTTAGTCTCTAATTTTGCTCTCAAAGTGCAACAGATTGATGCATTTAACTTCAACATTTAAAAAAAAATCTTCCCGGGGGAGCTTGCCCCCGGACCCCCCTAGAGGAGGTGAGGTCCACCACCTGCCCACACCCCCTGTTAAATTGTCTCACCCACATTGAGGATGCTTCCTATGCCAATTCCATGTGTCAAGTCAGGCAAATTGGGTCCAAATGTTATTGCATCAATGATCTGTTAACATTACAATCACTAAATATGCTGTAACTATTTTGCTCAAGGCAACTCAAGAGCTCAGGTAATGTGATTACTATATGAATAATGGTCCAAAATAACATAAAATGAATAGGGTTTTTTGTTAAGTAACATACTTTCGTCGCCGGCCAGCCGATACATGCCACGCATTAAGTGGGCCTGTCTGTCAATTAATCCCCGGGCCACTTTTTCCCCCCAGTCCGCCCCTGCATGGTAGTATGTACATATACAAACATTTACATAGACTTGCATGTTCATGTAAAATGACAGCTACCAATCAATTGAAACACCAAATTAAATCTAATGTCATGATGATGTTATGTTGGTTGAAGCCACTGTAGAGGATGAATATTACGTGCAGGGCACCCACACAATGGAATAGGTCTGATGATATTTAACATTTACTAGGAACAGCTCAACATTGACCTGTGGTGGGAGGTTATAAGGGTCTGGGTTAGTGAGGCTTCCTATTTGTGTTAGAATATATCACCGCTTGGCAGACTGTAAAAGTATCATGAAAATGTGTTTATTGGCCAATAAGGGCACAAAGATGGCTGCCTTTCAGAGTGATGTCATCCATGTGCCATTTAGTGAAAATGCACCCGGCATTACTAAACCGACAGATGCTCTTAGAGTATTTGAATGCTTTGATATACTGAGTCATTGCAGGCCGATTCAGCTCCTCCATGTCTCCTGTGACTGCTTCCACCCACCAGACCAGTGTCTCAGCAGTTGTTTTAGAGCTTGACAGTGCTACCTGATTAGAAATAGCAACATTAGCATGACAACTTAAGTCTGTGTTTAAACTGTTGTCCATGAGGAAACCTCCTCATTCATATTCCTCACAAGTGGATAGGTGCTGTAAGTGATGGAAATATAATATGACATAATGCAGCCTAAACAATGGTATAGCTATAGTTAATCAAGGCATATGCGCATGTCCGTGAATATATATTAGTAACTGGTTGGTATCTGTCAAATATAGTTGGTCAGCCAAATGCTTTACAATTCCAACGGACAACTTTATAATATTTTGGATGTACTGCTTTGATCAAGAGTATTCAGGTCTAAAGTAAGCTTGAAGAAACTTTATCACCTGCATTTATCCCTTTCTGGTTCCAAAAATTACATATTATGACCTGATGTTAGAGAAAGAAAAGCTACATCTAGTCAACCCAACATGTGTGTGTAAGGGTAGCATGAGGACATGGCCAAATGGATTGGATTTTTCTAAACGTTTGCCTATTTGTTACCTAAGATTTATCCACAAAAACAGCCAACAGTTTTTTCCATTACAAGAAAATGGGAGACACAAACCAACAGCAGCTCTGCGACAAATGGATTATCCAGTCCAGTGCACACATGATTTATGTTTATATTTCAGCGAAGAAGACCACTTTTCAGTCTATTTTGGGCATACAATTCAAAAATAATAAGCACTCCAGAACTAAATGGATACTTGAAAATAAGCTTGCAAAAGCATCTTCAACATTAACGAGCATTGTCAGAGGAAGATTAGCTGGGAATTCAGCAGTGTTTGTAACCACACAACTGAAAGCATCACAGCTTTTAGCACTACAATGCTATAAAATTAGCTTAGCAAGAAAAGGACTACTGAATAACCTGCATTATTAGCCACATAATTATACAACTACAAGTGAACTTGGAGGCAGCAAAACAAGCTGTGAATTCAACATTTAACTATTATTACATTTTAAAGTTTATCTTTTAAAGGTGTTAGCAAACAGTTGCTCATTGAGCCAGCTGAAGAATGTAAGTCCATTATTCACTTTATTTTAGCTTTGGTTTTGGTCTCCACCATCTCTTGAGAATATCTGCCTCTTTAACTGCTAAATGTTCAACTATGTTTACTAGCTTGCTGCTTTCTCTGTCTGTCTGTGGTTTACGTTCTTGCACAAGAAGTATGCAGTTTATTCAGCATTTATTTATTTATAATCAGGTGATCAATTAACCAACACATTTGAGTTGCAAGCCGTAAAACTGAAATTAGCTGAAGGAGGCTATTTTGTAGCGTTGAAAGGACAGGCTGTGTATCTGTGATCATTTTATGATTCAAGCAAACCTTTTTTGAACGATACAAACATTTATTGACCCATTATTCATATAATTTAAATACGCTGAAGATAACAATCATGGTTGAAAAGCTGACTGCTATTATTATCAGAGGAGTATGAAGCTGGGCTGTCTGTGCTGAAGATAAATAACGATACCACCTGTTGACAAACTGAAATCACTTGTTTGGAATAGCTGCATTTCAAAATCATTTGCAGCAAGTAAACATTTACACAAAGGGTTATTATTGAAACCTTTCAGCAGTGAACTGCCATGCAAGGCTTCATCAGACTGTTAAGTTATCTGTGGCAGGTCCTTGTTTGTTTCAGTTAGTTTACATAATGACTCCAAGGCAAAGCAATGACACCTCTGCTGGGAGATGTTAGAAGAACATGTTGCACCTGTGAATATTAGCATGTCATGTCACTGAAACAAGTTGAAGCAGGCAGGGGGGCTACACAGTGAGGTTAGCCACATACAATGTAGACAAGCATTTTTATTAACAATTATGTCTTTGGAAATGCTAAAGGCAAAACTGGAAGGAAAAAACTGTGGTAAGGAATTGTCCATCAGTTTTCAATTAAAAAACTTTGTCTATAAAACCTTTTTAATTCAGATGAATGAGTGGTGAGTCAGTATTCTGGTAATTCAGTATAAAGCATAGTGTTTTATGCCGTGGGGGCCATTATGCCAATGCTGACACAATTAATTGACAGTCAACATAAAGATGCAGCAACAAGTTAGATATGCAACTTCTGATTTACACTAAATAAAAGGCCATTGGGCTCCAACATTTTTTATTAGACAAACAAGCAATTGGAAGATGGAAAAATCTGATGTGAATTTCCCTGTTTTTTCATATTAAATGTTTGTATTTATTTAAATAATATGTTTTGGGGTTTTATTGCCTCGATTAGATTGTAAATCGACATGAAACAGGGAAAGGGTGGCCAATATGGAGCAAAGGACCATTGGTCAGATTCAAACCTGCATGGGATACTGTGTGACTCGGCCTTAGTAAATGGGGTGCTCTATTTAATGTTATTGCTACTTGTGTACATACATTATGCACTGGCACAACACAATGACAGTGACACAGTGTTGCTGTTAGGGATGAGCAGGATCATGTTCCTAATCTGTACTGATTGGTTTGCACATCACACAGATACGAGCAAAGTCCTGCATTGAGATGCAAGCCCACAGATTTCTGTGAGGGCAGTTGTGAGTGCATAAGCCTCGCAGTTTGATGTGAGATCAAGTCCATCAATAGTGCAGCTCACCCTCATGCTAACCTTGACTGGAGAGCCCAGAGGGGGAAGGGCATCTCTTCACACTTGATGGAGAGACAGGAATTAATTTGTTCTTATTGATCATCTCAGGGAAAGTGCCATGACAGAAATAAGGGGGGGGAGTCCGTATCTTAGACTGCACAAGTAGCTCCGGTGTCTTGGTCTACATCCTGAGCGAGGGGCTGGGTCTCTGCAGTGAGTACATGAAAGCTTCGGGACCATGCAGTGTTCAAGTAAATCAAAGGCTGTCAGTATCTGGTGTTCAGAGCCCAGTTTAGAGATGCAGACAGGTTAACCTTTGGTATGGCCCTCATTGGTATTTCCTTGGCAGAGCTCGTGTTACGTTGTGCAGACGTTTGCATTTATATTCAGTTGCCGATGATGGAGATGAAACGCAAAGACACAGCAATGTGAGATTGATAACAGAGAGACATGTGTTCCGTTTGAAGCCTCTGGGTTGCTCGGAGAATGAATGAAGAATGTCTAGGTATACATAGCGTGGCATCAACCACATTTTTACACATTTTGCGGAAAATGTCATCATGCTAGAGCTCAGTCTTTAAGTCCAATGTAAGTCGAATATGCAGTCATTCTCATGCAAGTGGTTTTGGGCATTCATTCAACATAAATCAGCTGACTGTGGTGCAATGTCAGCCTGTCATTTGCTGAATCTAATGCTGGAATAACTCATGCCTCAGCAACCTGATAATAAGCCTAAAATACAGTACTCCGCCATCAAAGTATTTACTGGTACACTGTATCAAATGGTTGATATAATGTAGATATTTGTAGATTTACCACCAGTGGGTGTATTTTCTACTCTTTTGTTTGTTTGCCCTGTGAGAGTCGTGCCACTCAACCTTAGTAGGTATGTCACCTCCAGGGTTCCCCATCAGATGAGGAGGGGTCCAGTCTGTCCAGCATGGCTCCAGCGCAGCTTCAATCAAGAACCAGGAGCTATAGGGTGAGTTCAGATCCCAGATCGTCAGGCTAGGGCTGGGATGTGAACTCAAATGTGAACAATCCTGTCCGTGCTTCCTGTGAGATACAGTGTGGGAAAAGGGCTCCAACCTTTGCTGTGTCAGAGGCACACACAGAACATTTCAGAATATCTTGAATAACTCCTCATTTAGAGGCAAGTAATGTTAATTCATTCATTTGAAATAAATATAACTGATAAAAAATGCAATCTTAATATATGTCCTAAGATCCCCACGAAGCAGCTATTAAGCTACTGTAGTTAACGCCTACCACTGAGTGGGGCCTGAATATCGAGGCATTATCATTTTCACATCAACACAACATTTTACCATTCTGCACTGACAATAGATGCAAGTGAAAATGCCTTTGTCTTTGCGACTTGTCTGTTTCTCATGACTTCTGTCAACACAGAAAGCCTTTGCTAAACTCAATGCGTGATCATAGAAATGTGCACAAACAATCTAAACAAGGCATTTGAAAAGCATGAACACACACACAAACGCAGAAATGTGTGACTCTGCTTTTCGGCAGACACCTATGAGACAACACAGCCATAAAAGCTGTATAAATGATTGCTCAAATTGGTTTCCCTATCCAATTTGCCAGAGGTAGCAAAGGACCCAATTAGAAGAAATTATTAAGGAAAACATAAAAACTACGCCACCTAATATTTATTTTTATCTTTAGCAGTAACTATTCCCTAGGTATCAAGGGTGTTTTAAATATAAATAAATAGCAATAAACAAGTCTTCCTCTGTGTCTGTTTTTTCTGACTGCTGGTGGAATATTGTTTTGACTTGACAACAGCAGCATGCAGTGTGACAACCCACTCCCATCCCTTGAATAAATGGGGGGGATTTATGTGACCCAGTTGTCTAGTCTTTGGGTATTTTACCCTAGCAGAATCTCCATTGAAGGTTATTTAACTACTCATTGCTACCTGGCCCTGTCTACATTTGTCTCCGAGTGGGAATAAAAACCATTTCAGCCGGTTCACGCTAAAACCCAGCGAATAAGAAAAGGACAAAAGGGGACTTTTCTTCACCGAAACATCTGGCAGCACGTCTAAGATGTTAGTGTTTTCTTTTGTGAGGCTGGGCTTAGGCATGACTGATCCTCTTCACACAAAAGGACGCACTGAAAGCACCGTGCGCAGCTGAATACATTGAAGGAATGTACAATTGAGGAGCCTTTGTTTTACATATTTGTTCAAAACAATATATTTATAGAGAAAAATGTTTAACTCTACTGACTATTGCTTTTTCATTGTTGTTCAAACTGTTCTCTACTGACAAGCAGAACGACAATTACCTTACATGCAATGGAAAATGCAATTATGCAACCAAAGTACTTCAATCTGTTTTTATAATTTACTCGAATACCGTAGAGTACAAGCTTTACTTGTACTTTACTTGAGTATTTAAGTTTTTAGTTATACTCTTCAATGAAAAGTATGCCTTGTAGATAAAACCACCCAATGGTATACAGTTGTGAATACTAGCTATACCTGTGCATTCAGATGTTGCAAAAGCAGTATGAATATATTCCAATAATAGACACATAGATACATTTTGGATTCCTCACAGTATACGTCCCAGAAATGAATCAGAAATATTGTAATTCATTCAGAATATGCTTTATATTTTAACTTGTTGGTATTAAGACAATAATAAACTAGAGTAATTAACGCAATATAAGATTGTCACTAAAGAGTATCTTTAGAATAAATGTTTTCAAGATGTCGGAGAATGTAGAAAATTGCAGTATAGTAAGTTAAGTGGTACATTGTGTACTTTTGCCCCTAAACTTAAAGGTTAAACTATTGTGTATATAGGTTATTCTGGATAAATAATTCAATATAAAGTATAGACCACATCAAAACGAAGAAATGAGAAAATGTGTTTAACCAACTACAAAAACAAACACTGTGATACAAAATGGAGGAAGTAGCACCTTGAGATCAAGACACATGCAAGTCGAGAGAGCCAGCTGCCCATTTCTCATCAGTCTCACAACATAAAAAATGTATGTGAGCCATAAACAATTAATCCAAATCACTGTTCTGTTGTTTCTGGCTCAAGAAATATTGATTCCATTGCCTCAAACCACATAAATTATATGTTAACTCTCATGTCGGGTCTAATTCCAATTCATCCGTAGAATTTTACCAGCAGCCACAATTCGAGACAAAAGCACAAATGAAAGGTTTAGCAGATTTTGAAAGACTACTATATGATGTCTAATCATCTCCCTTGCTATCTCTAAAGATAGTAATATGCCTTGAAAGGAAAACTGTATTTGTGCCAGATGCAGACTCCAGTGGAACTGCGTCTGATTGTTTCCATTGTTATATTTTAGTGTAATTTCCTTGCCCTATGTTTTGGCAGCTGATCAAAAATTAATCGAAACTGGTGTAAGCTGGATCCTTACCATGCACTTAACTAATTGTCCCACTCCTAGAGGGAGTACGTGATTGTGCTGGGCTTTTACCAATAATTAGATACTTCAGACTAACATGTAATTGACCATCCTGCTAAGTAAATGCTATTTTAGGGGGAATAGTCTTGTTAAATATAAGAACTATTACATGCGCGGGTTGCTTTTGTAGCTGCTTGTGTCCTAAAAGTCCCATTCACATAGACACTAGCATCCTGGAATTGATCATATTCAAGAAATGGCATGTTAATAGACAGAAAGTAGCATTCATCTGATTCAAAGCCTTTTATATATTACTTCAGTAATATCCAGGCTTCTTAATGTCTGCGCGGGTCTGCCTTCCCCATATAGACCCAGCTTTCTATACTGTCTGAGCTCTTAAGCATTTGAGAATGAGCCCATTTCTGCTTCTGGCTGCGAGGACTGCTGCATTCTGGTTCTAGTTTCTCCATCTTATCAGAAGTAATAAAGGACAAAAGTACAACAGTTTATCCTCCGCCCTGGGGTTTCTAGAAGGTGACTTCTTTCTTTTAACATGGGATGTGAGGGGCTGTTGATATAACCTAAAGAGATGAGACCTCATTCCCAATACTTAAAACAGATATAATGTTCTATGTTTTGAATGTAGATTGAGATATTGTTTGTCTAGTTAGTTATTGGCCTACTTTCAACTTATAAAAAGAGAAAATATGTGATACTGTGAACATTTCCATTAAATCAATCAATCTTTCTATAATAATATTTGTCACTTAGCTTACTCCCTCAGCTCTTTCTCTGTTGTTGTAAACCATTCATAACATTACTTGTTATTATCAAAAAACATATTTAACATAATTGCTAGTAGCTCATATCACAAGCTTAAAAGAAGCTACCCTATCTTAAGTGGGTCTTCAGCTTGGTCCATTGCACGATTGCTACAGCACCCTCTTATTGTCTACATTAGCCTAGCATGTCTATATTAGTAAAGGTCTGGAATTGTAAAGGAGGCCCTGAACAATAAGGATATTATTAATGTTATGGTCAGACTTTAGGTCAGTCTTAGAATAGTGTTCATGACTAGCATATTGGCTTTCTTAAAAACAGGATGCTTGCATGCAAAAACATTTATGGAAGGTACAAACTCGTAAAATGGGAATGTAAACTCACTAAACTGTCTTGAAGCTCTATGGGATAAAAACACCGTGTAAAGCTCATTATTGCTGCTGTTGCTTCAATTCCCTAATGAGACTTATTTGTTATTACACCTCAAATATTCCTGACAGAACCTGGGTTTCTGCTGCTAGCAGTGTCAATTTAAAAAAAAAGGTGTAATGGATTTGATATGCTGCCCCGGGTTAAGGTGAATCATCTTCTCTCTACGATGGAAGCTCATGAGTGAGCCTTATATATTAAATGACGGGTGGCTAGACAAAGTCAAATATTCCTGTTGGAGAATCAGAAAGCTGTTATGCAGCATGACATCCTGAATCAAGACTGTACGTGTCAGAGACCGCCCCGTACATCCTGCAGAGCTGACCCTGGATCTCACCCTCCAGCCCCCACACTTAAAGTCTGTCAGACTGGCAAAACCTTCCATATGTATGAGACAACACCTTGCTGTGTATGTAATTGGTATATTTCTGTATGAGCGCTTGAATGAAAGAGGGGAATATAACTGGAGGGGTATTTAACTCGAAAGGAAATATTTTTGAAATGATTTATTATTTACATGAACACACTTGTGTGGGTAAGACATGAGAGGAATTTCTAATGAGAGGAGAGTGAAGTTATAGTTGTCTTTGAAGCTTTTATTATTTCAGTGCAGCTTCACGAGAAAGGGAAAGGCGTGTTTTACATCAGGGAGCAACAGCTCTAAAATATGCAACAGGAACAATATACGAGCAGATGAAATCTATCTTCATTAACATCACTAAGAGTGTGAATATTTTAAAGTGAAGATACATAACAAGACATTTTATACCAGGAGCACACTAACAAGTTACAGACATTTCCAAACAAATGCAGTCACTGTTCTGTCACTTATTCATTGCCTTGGAACAGGCTTTTTTTTGTATTTATATTGCCTTTTATAATCATACTGAGAGATAGTTGACCTAACTTTTTATTCTATCTGACCATTGTCTGATATTTCAGGAAGTAAACATTACAGTTCAGACATGCATATGTTTTCTAACTCAATGAGGGAAAATGGAATGACAGGAGGAAAAACATTAATGTGTAAGTCTCTGCTCTGATGCTTGGTTATTTTATTCACCACAAACAGTAGTAGTAATAGTTTTGGGTTAAGACGCCACACTAATAAGGGTTTGTGCATTTCTTTCCTATTCTTATTTTCCTTCCTACTCTCCTTCCTACTCATAACGATTTTTTCACTTGGGTAACCATTAGCCAATAACCAACCTAGGTAGGAAAATTGGCTTTTTCAATTTAGCATAAATACTGAAAACAGGGGAAAACAGTTAACCTGGCTACATCCCACAAAATCTGCCTACAAGCTAGGGCTGCTCAATTAATCGTATTTTAATCGCAATTACGGAAACAACGTAATCGAAATAAAATGATTATTTTTTTATTATTATTACTTTTATTTTTTTCAAATACATTTTTTACTGGTTTTTCAGTTGAATTATACTTAAAGTTCAGGGTAATCCACTGTTAAAAACATACTGTTCACATTTTCTTTCTCTAATAAATTGATGTTTTCAAAGTAAATGGATAATAGTTTTTTAATAATCGTGATATCAATTATTGACCTAAATAATCAAGATTACGATTTTTGCCATAATCGAGCAGCCCTAATACAAGCACATGTAAAGCTCACTAATGCCTCCATTATACCTTGTTTGTTTGCTCTTCACAAGCTGGACAATTTCGTGTTTAGTACTACTGAATTCCTGCAGCGTTCACTGGTTTTACTAGCACCAAGGCTTGGCAATTGTATCATTTTCCTAAGTAAACCCCCAGAGAGATAATAAGCATAGACTCCAAAAACATCTATGGCTTTAAAGGGTATGCTGATTATACGAATATTAAACATGCAAAAGCTAAGCATAATAGTAGTCATCTCAATGTCATTCAATAGCCAACATTTGCTGACAAAGTCACTGGTTTTGAAAACAAAATGCCAAGCATTAGAATATTGACTGCAGCAAATTACATAAATGTGTGGACTTCAAACAAATAACTCACCCAGTTTAGTATGAATCATCTGTACTATTTTTTGGTTCCTGCACTCATTGGTCTACCAAAAAACAACAATATTTTATCGGATGTAAACTGCAAAATGGTTCTTAGATATGAAACATTTGTACCCTCTAAGCCCAGAACAAAGTGCTGGCAGATCTTGAGCAGAGGTGCCATCAAAAGTCTGTTTACTATGATGAGCAGAACAGACATTTTATATGATGAGCAGTTGACCTTTCATGAGTTGGAAACAGTTTGTATTTTTCCACTCCATGTAATTGCATTACAGTCCATTTTCCGGTCAAGAGACTTTGTAAAGATAGAGTCAAGTGAGTGGGAGCAGCACAGAGAGCTGCATAGCACTGATTTACATGTTGCAGAGGTGTTAAGATGTGCAGTTTCCTGAGGCATTCCACAGAAGAATGCAGCAAAATACTAAATATCATGAACACTACTTTACAGACTCCCTTATTAGTTGGGGATAACATTTAAAGTCTGCTACACGCTTGTTTGTAAGATGCAAGAGGCCCAATAAAAGGGCGTTGTGAATAATGTATGAACTTGTTTCTTCATGAGATTCATATCATTAGATCCTATTAATTGGGATATAACAGCAGAGGAGCAGACTGTTCATCTGACCTGGTAACCATGTAGCGCATGCACATGATGAAGGTAAGATCTTCTGACTCATCTAACCCAAATTCCCCCTCACCTCTTTCTGCCCACAGCCGTCGGCCTGTGAATGGTGCCGCTGCGAACCAAATAATGAGGTGCACTGCGTGGTGTCCGACTGCGCCGTCCCAGAGTGTGTCAACCCTGTGTACGAGCCGGAGCAATGCTGCCCCATCTGTAAAAACGGTAAATACCCATCTCTTCTGGAATTCCACACACACTTCTCAGAAGTCATTACATTTTCATTAAACCAATGACGGCAAGTTTATCTGTGGTATCACCATTTGATGGTCGCCTTTAGACGATCAGGATGTAATTGATGTGTTATGAATTAAAATGATTACCTTGGGCCCGTTGGACAATAATGAGCAGTACTAGTTTTAATTATAAATGACACACTAAGCAGAGTAAACATTAGCCCATTGATTAAAGGCACGGTAGGAAGGTCTAATGGGTCCTCTGAGAGCCTTTTATCTCCCAGTGCCCTGACGCCCTTGTCACACACAGCCAATCCCTAAATTAGAATTATAGGATTCCAATGGTTCATTGGCTATTTACAAGGCGAAGTGGGACATTTCCCTTTGCCAGCACCAATCCTGAGGGATAGATGGAGCTTTATGACTGAAGTACAGTAACTGTTTGCCTGCAATGTGATCCTGGCTGGAATGCTCAACAACAAATAGTGCCTGTGGGTAAAAAATGCACAACACAAC
The DNA here is from genome assembly GCF_949606895.1 of Notothenia rossii. Classification (NCBI taxonomy): domain Eukaryota; kingdom Metazoa; phylum Chordata; class Actinopteri; order Perciformes; family Nototheniidae; genus Notothenia; species Notothenia rossii. Next base: position 77,054,404 of record NC_136904.1, read on the forward strand.
ACAAAGTTGCAATGTTTAATCATGGATTCCTATTGTGTCCTTTTACATAGTTCATGTGTGCTTTGGATAATTTAAGAGCTAAAAGACCTAGCAAAAAAAGTGTTTCTGAAACTGATAAACAAATACATGTTCTCCCATGATTATGTGCCTTGTTATTGTATTTCATTTTCTCATTATGTTGAGGCAAAAGTATGAGTAACCCTGCTGAAAATAGGCAAAACAAATATACTGAAATGTTTTTTTCCCCCTTATTTTATAAAGCAGCGCTTGACCTATAAATGTGATGGGAGGAATTTGGTTTAAGGGGGAAATGGCTATTCCATCACAACCACTCAGATTTTCTTTCACACTATTTTCTCATTTCCACTTTATCCACCTTGCCATCTTTCCTTTCTTTTAACACACGAGCACACACAAACACCCACACTAACAAGGCTGCAGAAGCTGCTAGGAGAGAGCTAATCCAGGCTGACAGGACACAGTGACACCTTTGGCATTTCAGGGTAGGCCTGCCGTTTCCAGGCTCCCTAAAGGGTGGCTGGTCAGGCTCTGGCAGCCAGTTATCTCTATGGAAGCTGAGGGGCTGGGGAGAGGACAATGAAGAATGCTGTTTAGCTCCCATTTCCTGCCAAGGTACAGAGGGCTGTGAAAGGAAGACATTCACTTGTGTGCTCCGGTTAGACATGCAATCAGTGGAAGAGAGTTATCTTTTATTTACCTTCTACAAGCAGTTGGTTTCAAATACATATGTGAAATAAGCACAACTCTTTCAAAAACCCAAAACCTTTTCTTGACAAGGTAACAAAAAGACTCCTAGACAAAACCACGAGCAGTTCATACTTGAGTGTAGTGATGTTGGTGTCCAACCCCAGACCAACACAATCACCTATTACAAGTTTATTATGTTTGTTAAAGGTGTTCATTTTCAGTGAAAAGTGTTTTTTAATGTGAAAAAACTAATGCTAACAGCACAGCACGGGTTTCAGCTAAATGCTAACATGATCCTGCTAACACGACAAGGCTATCATGTTAGGAAATGTAGCCTACCATGTTCAAGTTCTCGGTTTAGCATGTTAACATTCACCAATTAGCTCTAAAATCCAGAGATATTTATACAGTCTATAAGTAAAAGCAGATGATGTTATTTTAGTTGACAACAGTTATCTTTTTCCTTATTTTTTTGTGAAGTATGAAAGTCTTTAGCTTCACTCAATCCTTTGGAGACACATGTCGAAATCACAAAATAATATATTTCGGGGTATTATCACAAAATGGTATGTGCCTCACTAGTTCCAGAGCTGAAGAAGCGTAATATACAGAGATCTGATTGGTTACTTCTTACATTAGACAGTGTTGTGGTTAAAGGGGCTGTAGCTTCTGCAGACAAAAACTGCAGCATATAAGAAGTTCTGAAATAATATCTATACTCTGCATTAGCACTGTTCAGCTCAACCCACTCACTTTGAGAAAGTTAAAGAACATTTTTGGCTTCTTTAAATGTAAAAACCAATCAGAATCATCTGGCCTGTTTGCGTAGGTCTGAAATGTTATTGAATGTTTAAAATTAAATTGTTGTTAAAAACCCACACTGATAATTTAGTTTTTGATTTGGAAAGTAAAATGTGTTTTAATAATTGGGTTGAAATGAGGACAAATTTGGGTGATTAGTGATCTTTTTTTCCAGATTACTTACCATAATTACATTTAAAGCAGGTCAGAATCTTAAAGCTTTTTAACTAACTGTGTTCTGGTTACAGCCGTGATATTCGGATGCCTTTTGACTAACAATGCTTCTGCATTGGCCGCCTGCCGCCCTTTTGTTGAAACTTTCCATTAATAGGATGTGGCTTTTTAGCTCATCTGCTTCTTGGTGTTTCACCCTGAAAACAGCAGCAGAAAGCAGAAAGCCGCACAATGGAATAGTCAGCCAGGGGAGGGCTTATCTCCCAGAACCATGTTCATTGAGTCCGACTGATTCAGCTCTAATATTTATCAGGAGTTATACTGTACATGTATCAGGGGATACATGTAATTATGTAATTCTCATGAAGATATTTATAATGAGAAGTAGTGAATTAGACAGCGTTCTGTCACTAAGATAGGATTAAACCAAGTATAGATCTCTCTGGAAACTGTCACTGTGGATTTTTAACAGACGTATCATGCAGTAGCAGAGCCATAGAGCTGACTGCAATGAGGTAACACATTCAGACTGACATTTATATGGACACGCAGCAATTTTGTTGTGAATTAGAGGCTTTTGGCAGGTGGTTTTGAATGGAATCATTTCCCACCTCTAGGCAATAGCTATGATTATATTTGAGCCAAATCGACTGTAATGAGCCTTAATGCGTATTCACTCCTTAAGCTGCAGTCAGGGAAAGTGTAATATGCAGGGACAGTTTGACACAGGACAAACATTTTCTGACTTCACTACATTTTATTGGCCATGAATCGATCACAGGCTCGGACGGGTGACAGTGTGTCCTTCGGACAGTGACAGGTAGCGGAAACTCTGTCCTAGTGGCTCCAAGTCTATCCGGCTATAAAGAATCACACTTGGCAGCCAGAACCAGTGACCCTCTTCTCTCATCAACCTCCACTGAGTTTGTCCTGTAACCTGTGCCAGCTGTCCAGAGGCGGATCAATGAGAGTTAAGACTTGGCAAGCGTTCACAATGTCTCCTCTAAGCTCAGATCAAAGACCTTTTATCAGGTCCGGATAGATAAGGGGACTCATCTGTGCTAAGGCAAAGGTTGGGGGTACTAGGTAGCCAACACCTCCTTTTGCAGGTGTCACATGGATGTTTTTGCCCGCCTGAAGCTTGTTTTCGCTCATAAACACTGCAGAAGATTAAAACTAGGCCGACAAACATCTGAACCAAAAGCTTGTGAAACATTGCGAGTTAGTGGCCAACCCTAGTTGACCAACGTTAGGCTGAATTTGACAACCGAAAGCATTAAGTTTTCCTTTGTCAGTTTGGAAAGTTCTCCTACCTCTTTAGTTAAACAACCATATACAGTCTGGCAGGCGTTACCAAAGCATCTGGACAAAAAAACCACCAGATTCAGAGACAGTTTCATCCCAAAGGCAATAAGACTGTTAAACAACTGAACTGTTGAAACATCCATAACATTCATCTGCTACTTAGTAATTATTGATCTATCTATCTAATACATCATTCCAATAGCTTGCATATAGACTCTTATTTCACTACTTCACTTTTTTTTAACTATTTTTCTTTTTGCATATACTTTTTAATATTTACTTGCACTATATTTTTCTGTTTATCTGTGTTATTGTGTTGCACTGTTGGAGAAGCCTGTGACCTAAGATTTTCATCGACATAACTACTCTATAGCTATGTTCGTATGACAAATAAAGAACCTTGAACCTTTGAAAGGTAGGGTAGGTAATTCACTTCCGAATGAAATTAATACATTAAATACTTTGACAATCAATACATTAAAAAATGTCATCTGTGGAAGACGTGGCGCTGTAAAAAGCAAGATCAATCATTTTAACCGGCCAGGCTAAAATAACTGGATGGCCTACCTGCCTGTCAGCCTTCCATCTCATGCACAAACTTATCTCGTGCCCTCATTGGTCATGTGCGCGTTCATGTGTGTTGGAGGAGGGGCTCTGTAAGGAAGTCTGAAGGAAGGGGCAGATTCTTTTCAGCTGCGTACTGTCAAATTCTAGCGCACTCGAGGTGGTTTCTCCATTCTTACCTACCCCACCTTTAAGTAATGAAACTAGTAACATGCAACATACAGTACACAATAACAGCCATGCAGCTAGGTTTGACCTACTTTTGAATGCAGTACTTTCACATTTAGTGGAGTATGTTCACAGTGTGTTACTGCTACTTATATTTTTAAAGAATCTGAAGGATTATTTCCCCTCTGTTTTAGGAAATTAGTACATTCAAAGTCATGCCGCTGCTTATATATTGAAGAAGTCAATCTGACCCATTGACTTGTCCATGGGACTTCAATATTTATCTAAGACCATGATTTTTACATTACCTGAATGTGTGCTTTGAGTTGCCTCATTATCACCACAGAAAATTTTACACTGTATAGTTTGAAAATCATAGTTACTATAACACCGACAATGGCTCAGTTATCTGTGAAGAAGGTGTGACAGTGAGCTAACACAATACCAGGAGCCTGAAATCAAAGCAGATGAATGGAATACAACCATTATTAATTTTGATAATTATACATGGGACATGTCATAATGTCCTCCATGAAACAATCCTATCTTGTGCTCAAGTTGAGTAATTGTGCAGATTTGCACACATCTGGCCCGTGTCCCCAAATGTACCCTGTGTAACTCTGCTCTTCAGATCAACTAACCATACAGTTACACTTACAATGCCACCATTTCATTTGCCTGTACTATATCAAATTAGCTAGTACACAAAGATGTCCATAAAAGTTTGCCGTGAAAGCTACTTTGTCTTCAAGAGTTATGAGACATATGAGTTTTTTATGACTACTCTTGGAGTCTTGGGTCTAGCAGATTTTCTATTGCCGAATGCTGAGAGCATTCCAAAGTCACCGTCACACCAATTGAGCTGTTGATTGCTTCATCGAAATGATTAAAACCGGGAAAAATTCACAGCACATTCTCCCTCTGCCGTGTCTCAAAAAGTAAAAGGAGTGAGACGACTTAGATTGAATAATTTAATGTGGTATTTACCAATAATAAATGCATTTCCACAAATGCTACAGTGTTTATGGCTTCCTCGAGTACAGATCTTAAAATGTACCCAGGCAAAATCTGTCTCGATATCTACCGAAATGATCAGACACATGGGTATGAGGCGTTCCAGTGGTACAGTCAAACACCTTTTAGAATTACAGATATCAACAGAAAGGATCCGCACAAGCAAATCCTACAGTGTGTTAGGGATCAATCAGATGTCAACATTAATCTGAGTTCTTTATTGTTTTAGAAGTCAGCACAGAAGGAGAAATCATGTAAGGAATTGCTAAGGAGTTCTGTGGCCTTTTCATACAGACTGAAGTGATTAACACCATCCTGCCTCTCAAAGCAGCGCTCTCTCTCTCTCCCTCTTTGGCTCCGTCTCTCACTCCCTGTACTCCAGCCTTTCTGTACTGCCAAGCCAGCTCCTGGCAGGCTTCTTCTCTTGCAGCGCATTAGGATGCAAAGCGCTCCATGTCGAGGGAGAAGAGGAGACTAACAAAAGCGCTTTAGTGTTGCAAAAACAAGCCCATCGGTGCATGCCCGTGAAAAGATCTGTACGTCTGCTCTGACTCCGTTAACTCCCCGCAGCTCTCCGCATCACTCCACCACACCTCAGAAAAGGAGAAGCCCTCAGGAGAACCACATCCATTTCTTGTCGTTCTCACTCCTGTCTCTCTCTCCCCCCCCCCCCCCCTTTTCTCCCTTCCCATGCGGCAGGTCCAAATTGCTTTGCTGGAACGACGATCATCCCAGCCGGAATTGAAGTGAAGGTGGACGACTGCACCATCTGCCGCTGCCACAACGGAGACTGGTGGAAGCCGGCTCAATGCCTGCGGAGGGAGTGCCTCAACGGCCAGACGTTGTCATAGAGAGACTCCACCGGGGATGGTGGAAAAGCTCAGGCAAGGCCCTGCCTACTGCACCATTTTGTATGATTGACAGGGCAGGAGCACAATTCCTAAGCAACCTGAGACAGCATAGCATCGAAGAGATGCGCTCACAAGCTTCACACAAACACAAATGTTGCCACCGAGAAGAAGACGGAACTTGTCTCAAGGCTGTTTCCACCCTCCGGGTTTGAATCGTCCTATATATATATTTTCAGATGTTGACTTGCTGCTCTCACACAAAAAAGTTTCTAAGCTCTTTGAACTTTTTCCTAACCATTGGCAATGTTGAATTGCTCATGTGGATTTCTGTATGTATGCCATCTGCTTGTTGTACTTGTCTGTCACAATCACGCAGTGTTGTAATATTCCAACAGCAGGCAAAACAAACCGTAAGCACACTTAACAGCGCTTTATCTGTTTTTGTCATAACAGGATCAACACCGGTAAAAGCACTGCATAGGTGTTTCACAACTTCACTCTAAGAGCTTGTTTACAAGATGCACATCACACATTAATGTTTGTGTCTTCATAAGACTTTGTATCACTATGGCAGGAACTCACCTCTAACAATTACATGATGCTACTGTCAATGTTATAAACTGCTGTAACACCCCAGAACACTGATTTGTGTGCATACTATGGTTTTGAATCATGTCTCTGTATAGAAGCAGGGGAAGATGGAAAGAAAGGAAAGTTGGTAGAGAGCAACTATGAGAAGATGAAAAACTCTGCATCACAACAACAAGTCTGGGCAGCCTCTGCTGGCTTAATTGTGGTTATTGTTTTCTCTCAGAGGTCCATATTCTCGAAAATATTCCAGCTAACTAACTGCTTGAACTTGTTATCAAAGCAATTAGCGAGCCAAAAGCAGCCTGCTTTAATTTCCTTTAATCAAGGAGTATTCTGTGATAGATCATCCAGCTGGGTGCTTGGCGCTGCCGCAGCCTGCATGCTGGGCCCACTCCAGAACCAGCAGACAAAAGGAGGACATCTGCATTTGTCTAAATGCTTTTTAGGCAGCATTCACAAGCACATTGTCCATGAGAGCATACACAATCATACCATTCATCGGCAATCTCAAAGCTCACAGTGTGTTGATCTGCACCCAGTGAAGAACATAAGGCTTGGTATAAGATACACATCTCAAACATAATCCCGCTGCTATACAATTTGTAATAGATTTTCAGTTCCACCCGTTCCCCATATGTTAGAATAGCTCTCCCGATGTGGCAATACGATAAGAGACAAGCTAATGTATTGCCTTGATATTTTCCAGACCAGAGTGGTCCTAAAGTGGTCCAGTCTGAAAGAAAAACACCCAATTAAAGCCCCAAACACCATTTGTTGGGGAAATGATAAATAATAGTCATTAATTCAAAGGTGAATTCCAGTAAACTCATGCCATTCATCAACAGAATATTTTTCCATTTCCAGAAAATCCGTTCCTTTTAACCTTTTAGACACTCCAGGGTGGTGATGGATGGGTTGCTTAATAGCAGCTCGAAACACTCTGTTATGAGCCAGACATGAACATAGGATACAGCCCAATGACTAAAGAGGTACATTACCTAAAAGGCACTAAAACTCATTTTAAAAGAATATCACAGTATGCATCATAGTCTAAGGCTGAAGCACATGGTTGTTGGAGGAAAGAAAGGAAAGGAGCGTGGGTGCATTTCAATATAAGGTGCAACAACAAGGCTAGGGGCATTTTATCATTAAGCTAGTGATTTAGTGTCTCTTAATATGAAAAGACACTCCTCATCTATCTGGATTGAGATCCGCAGACTCATAAAACAAAACTGACATCAACAGTTTATCAATCACAGCGTCAGTAATCCAGACATTTTCAAATTAATAAAAGAGCGTCATTATTCTTAATTACTTTAGATGTCAAATTATTATTCAGCCAGCACATGTGTCCACAAATATATTGGAATAACTTTACTGGGTAGCAAAGAGCAGAGTGAGTGTTCCAGGGCTCAGAGGCATGGCTGCCACCACCGATGCCTTATTACTATTCCAGATAAGATTTACTTAGCATGGCCTTTGGCTTTATACAGTATGAACAGCTCAGGCTGATTCAAGCACTGCTTTGTTTGCGGTGTAAAGTTATGTAATGCCCAAAACGAGTATTTGAAATTCCCTTAACTGCCAGAAGGGGTGAATTAGGGGGAGTATTGGGGGTACAAGTGCTAGGACATTTATTCAATAACGGGTGGAAAATCCGATCATAATTAACAGATAGATTGGGAAATACACTGTTTTTGGTTTAAATAAGTGTAGAAGAAGGAAAAATGGCCGATAGAAGTATCGAGGCGATTTGATTCAAATGTCAATGTGAGTTTTATTGTTGTGATTTAATTTCCTTCTGATTCCATTAATGCTCTTCTCATTCATTTGCAAGCCGTCAACAAGGTGTGAAGGTATGAGAGTAGAGGGTGAAGGTCAAAGCATCAAGAAAAAGATAATGCAATTGTTCCTCCAAGAGTTGTGATTTAGTCTGCTTGTGGAAAGCAAAAAATAATAAAAATCCAATCAAAAAGCAATTCATATATTCAAAACAGACAGTATAGACGAAGAAAACGGTGGAATATGTTTTCACCCCCAAAGACTGTACTGGTGCTTATGTCGCTCTGCACTGTCAAATGGTTGAGCATAAACAGTTGTCATGGAAATTACTTTTAAAGTTCTCATTTATAACTAAAGAGGAGCGTTTAGGATCCGTGTGGATTAACATGCAGTAGATTCCTTTGTGTGTCGTTTGAAATGGGCTGCATTTAAGAACACAATAAGAAAAAAGGCATTTCAGAGAGGCTCTGCCCGGGCAAACCTAGGAAAATTACATTTCTTATTGCAAATATGTGAAGCTGCAGTTTCAAGGACAGCCGTCTGACATTTATTTTCTGCCAGGAAACTTTGAGTCTTTATGTCTGTCTGTAAATGTCTATTCCAACCTCCCCCCCCCATTGTCTCATTGTTCCCACTGCAGGCTTGTACATGGGCGTTTTGTAATCGGTACACCATCCGCTCTTTCCATGAGACACCGACTAACTGTAGCTGGAAACCATGAATGATTTTTTTTCTGTTTGTTTTTGTTTGTTTTTTTTAGCAACAAAACTGTTACATAAAGTGTGCCTGAAAACCAACACAGTACTATGTGGAAACGAAGAGAGAAACACTGTTATTATACAATCAATTGTAGATTTGGGGGCACTGTTCATTCAAAGGTGGGATAGTATCATTTCTATAAAGGACATTAAGATTTATGTTTAAAATGAACAGCATCTTTGATTGTAAATGACCACATGCTTGCAGGTTCACGCTGTACAAGAAACAACAAAACCACATTTTTAAAAGTTAAAGAACCCTTGGTGTCCCCATGTTGTTCATATGTAAATATCTTTAAAACATATGTGTAATCTGAATTCTGAGGTGGAGTTAAAAAAAAAAAAAGACGTAAGAAATGTGAAAAATGTGTATTATTCATTTAGGCAAAAACTATTTTATTAAATAGACATGAAAAAAAGTTTTATTCAGCAAAAGTGAGGTTGGATTTTTTTATTTTTTTTTTAAATGCTGATGCTTCTGGACACAATTCAAGATGAAAGCACAAGATTAACAACCGAGGGAAAATGTGTAATATAAGTCTGCCAAAAGAACAGATTTTCTCAGCACTTGAATGAACCGTATTATGTTCTGCATAAACGAGAAACAATGTGTTTACCCACGACACAGCCAAACTCTGGGTCATTTTTCCGACGCTAAACATTGCAGGATAAATAAAAGGTGCAGTATTTTCCTGGGGCTATGTGAGAAAGACTAAATATAAAATACCAGTGCTTAATGCTTCAAGGGCATTACTCACAGGTTCATTCCTGCTTCCATTTCATTACAAGTCCGACTGGGCTTCTATCTCGTCCGCACTACTAATTGCCTTCCAGCACCTCCCGCCGTGGACAAGAAAAGGAAAGCAATTTTATGCAGCACATCGCAATCAATAGCAATTAGGCGCATTCCAGACTAATCCCATTGAAAATGGCATCTTGGGAGATGGCCAGTAGGAGACCTCTTAAAGCACACATACCTTCAGGCCAGTGTTGGCAGTGGGGAACACACACACAATTTAGGTGGACACAGCAAGTGCCAATGCTGTGACGGAACTTTAATTGCCTTGTTTTTCCGACTATACACTTTTTGTTGAATCTTTGTTGGTCTTTTCATGGACCTACTCACTGCATTTGTATCAAACACGCATTATCAATTAGATAGATTAGATCCTTATGTGGTAAACTAGTGCAGATTATGGAATGCAATCGCACTCTAAAACCACACAGTAAATACAGCGGCAGGCTAGACATAGATTTGAGTGTGACACACACACACAACAGATAAAACTGCATACATGGGCTAGTGATAGTGGAGAAGGAACAACAGCGATGCAGGAATTGTTGGTGTGGTGGTGAAGAGGGAAACATTTACCAGTAGATCTACTTCATCTATGGCCAAGAGCTCGGGGTAATAACCTGAGGAATCAGAGTGAGGACACAAGCAGCTGAAGTGGGTTTAACCTAACCTGGATATGTTTGAGTTAGCCGGTTGGCCTAATCCAAAACGTACGCGCTCTAGCTAAACTGTACTACGACGCGGGTTATCAAGTGGATCGCTCAAACCAGCCGTGCCCTATCTAGTTAGGTGCACGTTCACATGAAAGGGGTGGTATTTGGAGCATTCGACCAATCACAAACATGGAGAAGCGTACTGACAGCGCAGCGCGTCATACTTCCTGAATGAAAAGTCAACTATAATATTAGACAGATGAAGAAGTTAAACCTTAAACATCCATGACTTAAACACTTTATCCAGGATCAAAGCCACATAGCTGCACCTGCAAGGTGAATACAGCTGGTAAAAGAATAAGTGTTTGAATGCGTACATTAACAGGTTTATGATATCACTGCCTAAGACACGAGTGGATCTGACTTTAATTACATTTGACTCAAAGTGTTTCCTCAACTTAATGTGTTGCTTAAAATAATACTTCTGCATACAGTATGTGACACTGTGAGTGTTGCACGGCCAGATACGGCTCAGCTGACTCAGATAAGGAAATATATGATACATTATGATGTGATATGAATGATAATGGGACACACTTTGATCTGGTTACTTATGTTGTGGCAGATATTTAAGTAAGCTTTCTTAACGCTAATGTTATAATAGTCACATTGCTCTGAAGATGGGAGGTGATATTCTATTAATGTTCACGTTCACACAGTCTGTGATTTTTGCCGGCCGTCTTTCCTGCAACGGCAGCTTTTCTTTATTTCCTTTCAGCTGTAATATTAATTGATCGCTTTAAACTCCGCACACTGAGCTCTGATTGGTCAGCAGCCAGTGCTTTCACTGAGTTGAGCTCTTTGCCTGCAACCTAACCTGCTCCGGGGCAGGTTAGCCGCACAGCATAAGTTACCATGGAGATCTAGCCTGCTAAAAAGAGAACCAGCGTCGTAGGACCGGAAACCCAGAGTTTTCCCTGAAGTAAGCCGGCTAAGCAAAAATCCTGCTTCGTAGTACAGGCCTCTGGTGAAGGTTTTTTTCCAGGTATGTGTGTATCATATGTAGGAGACATATTTAACCCGCGAAAAATGAACAAACAGCAAATTGGGCACATTGGCACTTTATTATTTTAAGCAACATTCAAATGTTTTGGTGATAACTTTCACTTAATCATTGCATATAAAAAAAACGAAGAGAGAACATGATGACCATGCTTAAGGACACGTTATAAATGAGCAAAATTGTTATTGAATATAGGAAAACCTGTTTAAACCGATGTTTGAGGGTGAGACACGGGGAGGAGTTGGAAGGCAGCGATGCAGTCGATGATCCAGTTGGAGGGAGCGGACCACACCTTACCCCTCCTCACCGCTGGTGGCTTGTGGGGGCCCTGGCGTTCAAAGATGATGTACTGGGTGCAGAGGGCCTGGTCGGAGCCCGGCAGAGCGTGGTAGGCCGCAGCGCTCAGGGTCTGCGTCACGTCGCTGTCGGGTTTGGGCTGCCGGATCAGGAGCTGACCCCCCCCCTCCCGGAGCAGCTTGGTGAGCTTGTCTTTGGACGGCGCTTTGAAGGAGCCAAGGAGGAAGAAGAAACAGCCATCGAAGAGCGGTGGGAGCTACAAAATATGAATTCAAGCATTAGTAGGGGGGCTTTTATTAAAGGTCCCCTATTATACTCTTTTTCATCAATATATTATAAGTCTCAGATATATACAAAGCATGACTCTGAAGTGTTTGGCTCCAAACACCAAACAGATCATTGCAGCATCCCACAATCCCCTCTGTTTCAGGCCTGTTTCAAAAGTGCTGATTCTCTGTCTGTTACTTCAGATGAAAATAAGGAGCCCCTCCCCATGCCCCTCTGCGAGATATTTGGTTAAAAACAATACAATGGTGCTCTAGGAGGAGATTCAGGTGATAAGGGGGGGGGGGTTACCTTGGTTTGTGATTGGCTGATGGTTACACAAGCCAAACAATCGTTATGACATCATAAAATGGCCCAAATCTGATCAGCTCATTTTCAGACAGGTTTTTATATGAATTGATCAGGACAAAAAGAAAGAGAATCTTTTTTCCTGAAACTTTCAGAATGTCTTTTCTTTGAAAATTCTTTGAAAATGTGGATTTTGCATAATAGTTGACCTTTAAAATCTAAAACACAACATTGTCTTCTTTATAAAAAAAAAACATGTGAGACACTCCAGCCAACATCAGAATAAAAACCTCAGTTCTTGGAAGAACAGTGGCACAAGGATTAAAGTCTGTCCTTTTGTCCATGACAGAGTTAAACTCTTCTTTGCCAATAAATCTAGGGCTCTCATATTTCTAAGTGTCTGTGTGGAGGCTTTGTATTTACTTCTTTGCAGAAGAGCCAGGAGACCATTTATCAGCACCGTTCTCCAGACAGAACTCAGAACCATTTAGCATTGGTGTTCAAAGCAGCAGTGAATTAGGCCACTGGAGAGTCTTCTGTTCTCTGCACCAATGAACTCGACTGTTTTTGGGGAGTAAACCGGCTCCCTCAAGAGTTTCTAGTGAGAACAATATTTGACTATTTTGGTTGGGTTTCACTTTTACTTGGAAATGGAAATGTTAGATTTGCAAGACAGACGGAAAGAGAATCTGACAATACGGACAGCCTAGATCTACTAGAGCATGTGTTTATAACCATGCCTGACTGCACAAGCATCAATATAACAAGCCCTGTATAGACTACACAAGTGCCAATCCTTAAAAATATATATCTCTTACAATTTAATATATACAGACAATGTCTATTAGAAGTTACTACCATCTGACTTTTTCATATTTCATTATTTTACTACATTGAATCAAGATGGATGTAATAGGAATTTGACATTAAAAAGAATGTGCAACTGTAATCAATTTCTAAATTATCTAAACTAGGTATACTTGGTATTAAAACAAAACAAAGTGATTGACAGCTAGGTATTCAAAACTTCCCATATTGAGTAGAGGCATCTGTAGCCTTGCCATCTAGAAGAGGCAGTGTGTCCCCGTTCTTTCTAAAATGACAAAAGCTCTGTCAAGTTTCATAGGGCTCGGAAGGAAGCTGCAGTCCTTGTTTGCACTGAGGTCAGGACTCTGACTCGCCCACAGCGGGACATTAATGTCGTTGATATTTGGTAGGCTCTCCAGCGTAGCCTTGACTTTGTTTGGAGTAGTTGCTGCTCTGGGAAATAAATCCTCTCCCAAATTACAGCTCTCTCTCACACTCTCACAGCAACAAGGCTTCCTCCAGGACTGTGCTAGTATTTTGCTGCATTAAGTTTACTCTCCACCCTTATAAACCTTACAAGGCCTCTTGCAAAGAGGCTTCCCCACTGCATCATCCTTTAACACGGGGCTTTGAGGTGGGGTTAGTGTGTTTCTGCTGGTGTATGGTATTTATTTAACATCAAAAACAGCCTTTGATAACGTCTAACCCTGCCTTCCTTAATTGGTGACTCACTCGTCATCCTGAGTTTGTCCATTGTTCTGAAAAACGCTGATCTAACTCAAGGCCCGCGGGCCAAATCCGGCCCGTGACCTCATTTGATGTGGCCCACAAGAGCTTCCAAACAATATAGTATACAAAACAAAACAAATGGTGTAATTGTTGAATATTTGCTTTAAACTATTTGCCCTAGACTAGGGCTGTACCCGAATATTCGACTATTCGAAAATTCGTTCGTTGGCCAACTATTTGGGTTTCAATTTCATTATTCGTTTTTTTTTTGTTTTTTTTCTAAATGTATGCTATTAATAAAGGTTAATTGCCATATTCTTATACTATATTTATACTTTTGAATTGCACTGTTAAAATGCGGAAATATATACAATCTCAGCCTGTGCTCCTGACATCGCGTTCACTCACAGTCACGAACGCAAACGGCACGCTTCACCTCGCTTCACCTCGTTTCACCCACAAAATGCCGAAGACTTCAGCTGTGTGGGACCATTTTAAATTGGACGACGGTAAGAAGAATATGTGCCAAATATGGGATAAGAAACTGCCTTACCACGGTGGCACAACAACTCTGAAAAGTCACCTGGATGTTGTAAGCAGTAGCCTAGCTTAGCTTAGCTGTTGTCAAGTTGCCATGATGAAGCTGCTTTATCCGCCGTTTAAACAGTAACGTTGCACATGATAAAAATGTGCACTTACTTTGCTTGGAAAATAGTTGCAAGCAACCGAATTGTTTTTTAATTTTATCCGAATAGTGAAAATAATAGGAGTAATGTGGGAACATCTGGGGCTAAGGCAATGGCATAAAGTTGAGTAGCTCAGCCTAATAATAACTTGTGTCCATAGGTGTATCCCCACGCATCCCAGCCATGAACATCCTCAACAATACAGCAGACCCTACAGTTACCCTACAGAGGACATATTTAGTTTTAATGTTTGCGAGTACCGAGACAATAAATAAATAGAAAATAGTAATAGTATGCTCTTTCTGCGCTTCTGCTTAACAGCGTGTTGTCAGGTGTCTCGGACTCGGAGCGTGTTATGAAACCTTTTTGAAAAAAATTATTTTTTGGAAAAAAATATTTATTAAAAAAAAATACAAATCTCTCTGCACCGAATATTCGAATATTCGCTGCTGATTACTATTGAATATCCGGAGCCCGAAAAATGGTATTCGGGACAGCCCTACCCTAGACTTCTGCTTTCAGACATAATTATTTATGAAGTTATTACCAGAACTGATAATAACCCAATGCAGAGCCAATAATGTAATAAGACATTATGTAATATATATTATGTTTTATATATTTAGATTTATATAGTGTTAACGTGACAACCGGCCCTTTGAGTGCAACCATAATTCTGAAGTGGCCCGCAATGAAATTGAGTTTGACACCCCTGGTCTAGACAATCTATAATCATCTATTAGATGAGTTTATTTGTGTGCGTCTCAATTACCAAGCTGCATCTGTTGATGCGACTTCGCTGTGGGCCTTCTCCCGCTTCGTGCTCATTTTCGGGCATCCACTCGCCTGCCTGCAGACATGCCTCCACCCCTGGCATCAAAGAAAAAGAGAAAGTTAAAGTTACAGCTAATTATATTGACTTAAAAGAGTGTGACAAGGCAATTGTGAGGGGAGAAAGACAAAGCTCATGTTGAGTCGGAAGATTGTAGTATTGGCAGAGCTGCAGTTGTTGACAGAGAGAGATGCCCACGGCGTGATGGAGTTAATGATGCAAGCCTCGTTTTAAGCATCTCCAGCTTAAGCAGAATTCGAGCATCATCTCTCGCTCTCTTCATCTCTGGAGGTTTTACAAAGTCAAATTAGTGCTGTGTGACAGCCAGCATCTTTTCAGTTAGAGAATCATCTTTATTTCTAAATCCTTACAAAAAGCATCTTAAAAGACAGAAACGTTTTATTGGAAAAAAAGTGTAGACATCGGAGGGAAAAAAGTTACACATTTTAATGGGCCCCCCACTGTCACAGATAAGAAATGCTTTTTAACACGACACCGATCCCTGTGCTGCAGATCCCTGTAAATGTTCTATTACTGAATAACATGGTGGGGTATAAGAAACAGTTGTATATTGAAACAAACTACACTTGTTGTAAAAGAGTATAAAGGGTGTGAAAGATATCTGAGCATTAAGCTAAGCCTGAATAACACTTCCAACTGTTGCAGTCTTTGATTCACACAATGCAAGATGTGGTGGCATGAACAGGTGAGGGTAAAGTGTGTGTGTCTATATCTTGTCACGATACAGCACCGTGTCATGAACCAGCACATAACACACATATAATACACACACACAGTCTGCAGTCCTGTGGTCGAGTGTAATTACATTTATTCATCCCCCGCCTTAATTACAGCCTTCCTTCACAGGGAACGTGCCAGAGACTTGGGCAGAGACGAGGGGAGATACTGCGGTTAATCGCTCCGGACGCTGGCGTTTAGAGCCGAGGATCCATTAGCATATTTGCTAATTACGTTCACAAAGACTTAGAGCAGAAAATACTTCACACCCCTTCCTTCCTGAGTCAATGAATGAGTGAAAAGCCAGATGAACGTACTTCATTGGTTATACATGAAACCAACTGGATACTAGAGTTGGACTTTTATGAAATTCTGAAGGTCAATTCTGACACTACCAACTCCATATGGGCTACAACAGCTCGTTCTTTATCGATAATCATTCTCTTAATTACCAACCGCTGTGTGCAGGTGTGCAAATGCGGTATAGCAAAACATCACCCCACAGTTGAGGCCTTGGTTCAATGCCTAGTATTAATGCTTCCATTAATAAGCAAGTGTGTAATTGGACAGGTGCCCAAGAGCAGCCTCTTGCTAGAAAACAACTTGTGAGGACACAGAGAGATAGCACATGGTTGCACATGTCCTCCTGTCAATGGTTGAAAGTAGCAGTGGCAGGAACAGAGGTTTAGGGAAATTAGTCAAAATAGTGAAATAAAGATAAGAAGAGGTAAAGATTAACATTTTGGGAAATGGGCTTTAAGTGTTTATTGAGAGTGAGATGGACTTCCTGTATATTCAGAGTGTGGATCTGCAGTCTGAGGAAGGGGGAAACAGTTGGTCTGGCAGTGTGAAAAAGAAACTATAGGTTACTTACGTAACCCCAGTTCTCAGAGTAACATGAAGTGAGATGTCTCACTATGGGATGCGCCTCATCGCGGAGCAAACAGAAGCATTAATCTCATTACGCCAATCCTGATTGGCTGGTGATCTTGACGTCAGCGTCAGGGAATCCACCCCCTATAAGTAGCTTGCGCTACGCCGCATGCGTCATTCAAAATAAGCACCTCTTCTCGCTTCACCATAGCAAGGAGGGCCGTCTGGTGAGACATCTCACTTCATGTTACTCTGAGAACTGGGGTTACGTAAGTAACCTATAGTTCTCATTCATAACACTCCGTTCGATGTCTCACTATGGGATATTGTAGCTCCCGAATTGCCAGACGAGCTTATCTCAAAAGTCACCAAGACCAACCAGAACTTAACAGTTAGAGCTCTAACTCAGCAGGGGGCCCAGCACTGCATGGGCCACACTGGGAGCAAAGACGTCTAATCTGTAAAAGCGGACAAAAGTGAGCGGCGAGGACCAGCTCGCTGCTGCACAAATGTCTTGGATGGAAACACCCTTGAACAAAGCCCAGGATGTAGCCAGACCACGAGTCGAATGAGCACGCAAACCCGAAGGTGCCTGCAGACCCTGACTCGTGTAAGCCAAAGCAATTGCCTCCACAATCCAGTGAGAGAGCCGTTGCTTAGTAACAGGCTTGCCCTTCTGAGGGTTAGCCCAGGACACAAAGAGTTGGTCATTATGACGAAACTCTTTTGATCTGTCCATATAAGTGCGTAAAGCACGGACTGGACATAGCAAATTCGGCTGCTGTTCCCCGGAGGGACACAGCGGCGGAGGAAATACCTCAATGTCAAAGGGGGTACATGAACCAACCACCTTAGGTATAAAGGCAGGGTTGGGCTTCAGCAACACTCTCGTTAACCCTCGGGCGAACTGAGTGCATGAAGGATGTACAGATAGCGCATGAATGTCACTGACTCGCTTGGCGGATGCCAGGGTCAGTAACAGCACTGTCTTGAGTGACAGGTGCTTCATGTCAGCTTCTTCCAGGGGTTCAAATGGGGCTCGAGTGAGCCCATCTAAAACCACTGTCAAGTCCCATAAGGGCACCAGTGACCTGGAAACAGGAAGGAGCCTGCAAGCTCCCTTCATAAAACGGCAGACCAGAGGATGCTGGCCAGCCGTCTTACCCTCAAAACCCACATGGCATGCAGCAATAGCAGCCAGGTAGACTTCGATCGTGGAGAAAGCTCTGTGTTGATCAATTAGGTCCTGTAGAAATGATAAAATCACTCCCACAGGGCATTGAAAAGAGGTGTGCCCTTTTTGAAGGCACTAGTCCTCAAACACCCTCCACTTACAGTCATAAAGAGACCTAGTGGAGGAAGCAGGAGGACCGGAGGCCAAATGTGCGCGAGCGCGTCCACGCCTAATGGTGCGTTTTGATCGCGCATTGAAAAGAAAAGCTGACAGTGAGCATTTTCTTTTGATGCGAACAGATCTACCGCGGCTCGGCCGTAACGCACCCACAGCTGGCTCACAATCATTGGATGTAGAGTCCAGTCTGCATATAGTGGTACACCTCTGGACAGCAGGTCTGCACCGAGGTTCATCACACCCGGTACGTGCGTCGCTCTCAGAGAGAGGAGACGGCCGCAGCTCCACAAGATCAGTTTGCGTGCCAGCATGTGTAACTGGAGAGAGCGCAAACCCCCTTGTCGGTTTATATACGATATTGTGGTCGTATTGTCCGTCCTCACAAGGACATGGTGTCCTCTGAGAAAAGGCAGAAAGCGTTTTAGGGTGAGGAACACCGCTAAAAGCTCCAGGTAATTTATGTGCGACCGCTGGAGGTCTCTGCTCCAGAGACCCCTCACCGGACGACCTTCGTAAATACCTCCCCAGCCTGTCAGACATGCGTCTGTGGTGACCACCTTCCGTGAAAGGACAGCACCCATAGGCACGCCCCGTACCAGAAAAGTCGGGTGCAGCCAGTGGCGCAGTGCCATTACGCATTTCACAGTAACCATCACTCTCCGTGCTCCATGACGCGCGGGGTTTAGTTTTAGAGCGGCTACCCAGCGCTGAAACTCCCTCATGTGTAACCGTCCCAGCCGTACAACCAGGATGGCTGACGCCATGAGCCCCAGTAACCGCAGGCATGATCTGAAAAGAACATGTTTGCGCAGCTGGAAATGAGCGAGGCAAGCTCTGAAAGCTTTCACTCTTTCCGCTGACAGGCGGGCTGGGCACCGAGTTCAGGTGTAAACCCAGGAAGAGTACAGTCTGTGCCGGGCACAACATGCTCTTTTCTGTGTTTATTATGAAACCCAGGTTGAGCAGTTGCTTTACGAGGACATTTGTCTGCGTAATAGTCTCCTGTTCCGACTGTGCGAGAAGCAGCCAGTCGTCTAGGTAGGTTGCCAGGCGAATACCCTGTTGTCTTAACGGGCTATCGCGGCTTCCGTACATCGTACAAACACTCTTGGACTGAGAGACAGACCGAAGGGAAGTACTCTGTATTCGTAACAGATCCCCTGAAATGCGAACCTCAGATATTTCCTGTGTGGGTAATATACTGGGATGTGGAAATACGCATCTTTCAGGTTGACTGATGTAAACCAGTCGTTTTGTCGCACGAGACGCAGCAGAGATGTGTGAGTGAGCATTCTGAATTTGTATCTTCTTAGATATTGTTCAGAGCCCTCAAATCTAGTATTGGCCGAATTCCGTTCCCTCCCCGTTTGGGAACGAGGAAATACTTGGAATAAAAGCCGCTCTGACTCTGCTCGGCGGGTATTATAGATATAGCCTCCTTTTCTAGAAGTGAGAGAATCTCTCTTTCTATAATGTGGGCTGACTCCCCTCGGGCCTGTGAATACAGAACGCCCGAGAAGCAAGGGGGGGTGACAGCGAATTGGAGTCTGTAACCCCGTGTAACTGTCTTGAACACCCAAGCAGACGTTGTGAGCATCTTCCACTGTTCGCTCCTTAGAGCCAGCGGAGATGTCACGTCTTTTGCCCTCTGAGTCTCTATTTGTTGTGTTATGGGGCCCTCTAGTGTCTGAACACGGTGGTACCCCGATTTGACAGTCCCCACCGACACTGCGCATGCGCGTGACGGAGGTGCCTTCACAACCCCAGCCGGCACTGTGCCTGCACGTGACGGTGGTAGCCTCACAGCCCCAGTCGTTACTGCGCATGCGCGTGGCGGCGGTGCCTTCACAGACCCGTTCATCATCCGCCTTTTGAGAGAGGCCGTAGCTGCTCTCAAAAGGGGAACAAATGTGGGGCTGTTTATTGGTTTTATTGTTTTCTCTTTCATTTTTCTGAGCTGCGCCCTCAGCCTGAGGCCTGGATGTGTCAGCGGAAAATGCTTTATCCGAGAAAACAGAGCAATATTGTGACATGTGTTTTGGTGCACTTGAGGATGGCTTTGAGGCATCTCTCGAGGCAGCGGGAACACATCTGGAGCTGGGGAACCTTCCAGCTCCGTCACCGAGGGAAGAAGAGGAGGCTGTCAGGCCGCCAGCTTCTTCTTCCTCGCCTTCTGGCCGAAATTCCGGGTTGGTTGCGCCTGGGCTGCAGCCGGAACCGGAGACTTTCTGGGCCAATTCGCCCTCGTCTCCTGCCTGGGCTGGGGACTCGGGGCGGGCCGTGACCTCTGCTGTTTCGGTACTTTAAACCGAGCAGCTGAGGTAGCTTGGGCGAGGGACTGCCGCTGTGAAGGCAGCGGCTCGACCCATCGAGGAAGACAGAGGTGGAGGGCCTCGTCTTCCTTCTTCTTGGACTCGCATCTCTTCTGCATAGAAGCGAGCGCAGATCCGAAAATCCCCTCGGGAACGATGGGCATGTCCAGCACATCCTCTCTTTCCCGGTTTTGGGAGGTTGGTGAGGTTGAGCCATCTAGCTCTTTCCTGCACCACCATAATTCCCATTGCCTTTCCCGTGGCCTGGACGGCGCAGCGTTGAACGCGGAGACAGATGTCCGTGATCGCGGCTATCTCGTCCAGTACTGCCGGTCCAGGATTACTCGATAGATCCTCGCAGAGCTCCGCTTGGTAAGCGGTTAGCAGCGAGGAAATGTTCAAAGCCCTGGCAGACAATGCTGCGGCTCTGTAGGACCGTTCAGTCATGGTTGACTGGAACCGGTCCGCCTTTGCCGGCAGCGTGGGGTTCCTGCTCGGTGTAGTCGCCATCCTCGGGAGGAGGTGAGCTGCCACCAGCGGTTCCATCGGCGGTATGCGGAGCAGGCCGAGCCTCTCCATACCGTCGCAGTCTAGGGGAGGAGGCACCCTGGATTGGGGCCTTGTTGCTGAAGGGCCGGTCTCTCCACGAGATCGACACCTCATCCAACATCTCCGGGAAGACCGGCAGGAGTTGCCTCTTTGTCCTCGTTGCTTGGGGCAAATTTTTCCCCTCGTAACGGGACCTGTAGGTCTCCTTGGCCATTTCGGGCCATGGGATGTCTAGGCTGGCTGCGGCACGCTGACGCACGGCCTGCAGGTCTATACTCAGACAGGGCAAAGCTGGTGTGCTATCGCCCGGGAGAGCAGCCATCGCTCCCGGCTTTGCAGCCTGAGCTGATGACACGAAGACATCATCGTCTTGCTCATCAGAGTCGGACAGGAGGAATCCAGAGGTTTCATCCTCTTCGTCCTCCATGTAGTCCAACTCCGGGACATCATCCGCGGGCGAGACCATGGTGAGGTCCAGTTGGGAGCCCCAGCTTGACACAGCGCGGGGCTCCGCTCGCACGTCCCTCGCTGCCACCGAGTCCCAGCCTGACACGGCGCGGGACTCCGGTTCTGCAGCTGCCACTACTGATGAGCCCCAGACCGACACAGTGCGGGGCTCCATCTCTGTGGTGGACGCCCCCGTGTCCTGATTTCCGTCCGGTAAATCAGAGGACATGAGGGAGTCCTGACCCGACAAGCTAGCTTGGCGTGCTAGCCGTCGGCGGAGGCTCTTGATGGTGAAGCGGGCACAATGTCCGCACGAGCCGGGGTTGTCGATAGCCTCCTGGGCGTGTTCCAGCCCGAGACAGGACGAGCAGACCTGGTGTGAGTCTGTGCCTGATATCTTCAACCCGCAGCCACAGAGCCGAGCCTCCGAGTCCCTGACTCCTCTGGTGTGAGGGAGAGAAGCGTCCATCTCGGTCGCCGTGGTGACGGCGTGGAGAGGACCCGCTCGTAACAGGTACGTTGCTGAGAAAAAATACTTCCCCAACTGTCGTTAATCCGGAGAAAAAACGACGGTGTAGAATTTTATTCTCAAAGAATATTAACTGGTGTGTTAATACCCTTTTTATCTTCCCCTCCTCTGGTGTGAGAGAGAAAAAGAAAAAACGTCCTCGCTACCGTGGTGTCGGTAGTGAGGGAAGACAAGCTAGCAACACGTGTGTTGCTAGCTTGAAAAAATCAAAACCTTACCTTTATTCCCGAGGAGAAAACGGCGAGGTCGATTTGCAATACTAACTGGTGTGTTGGTATTAACAGTCTTCTTGCAGAAGTATATATAGAAGTAGCCGGCGAGCGCCCGTCGACCGAAGGTTAGCTTCGTAAATCAGTCTGTGGACCGTTAAGCTAGCTAGCTACTGATCTTTTTCGAGATGTGCTCTGAAGCGAGAAGAGGTGTTTGAATGACGCATGCGGCGTAGCGCAAGCTACTTATAGGGGGTGGATTCCCTGACGCTGACGTCAAGATCACCAGCCAATCAGGATTGGCGTAATGAGATTAATGCTTCTGTTTGCTCCGCGATGAGGCGCATCCCATAGTGAGACATCGAACGGAGTGTTATGAATGAGAACTACATATTCCTGACAACATCCCCTAAGTATCCGTATAAACACAATGTTGTTAGTTTCACCCATAACAAAAGATAAATGTAAACAACGCCAATCCATGGTTGCTTTTTTGCAGCATTTCCATCCATAGCTCAGGGTGGCAAGAATTCAACGACAAGGAAACGTTTTAAAATAGATGTCAAAATAATAGCTGAAACTACCTAGCTCCCCCTAAAGCCATTAATTGTATATACAGCTCTGTAAAAACATTGCACACCACTGCAGCATTATCAGTTTATCTGGTTTTACTATTTATAGGTATGTGTTGAGTAACATTATTATTTTATTCTATAAACTACTGACAACATTTCTCTGTGTTGGAATGCAACATACACTGGAAAGTAATGGCTGTCATACATGTAGAGATTTAAGAAATCTGAAGTGGTCTCCCAATTTTTGTCTAGAGCTGTATGTTTGCATAGGCTGTAAACAAGAAATAATTTAAATAGGGCTAGGCAGAAAACATATTAATAAGTCAGCTTTAGGGCAGCTGTGGCTCAGGAGCAGGTTGTCCACTAATCGAAAGATCAGCTTTCGATTTCCAGCTTCTCCAGTCCACATATCGGAGTGCCCTTTGGCAAGTTACCGAACCACAAATTGCTCCCGGAGGCAAAGCCGTGTGTGTGTGTGTGTGTGTGTGTATGTATGTGTGTGTGTGTGTGTGTGTGTGTGTGTGTGTGTGTGTGTGTGTGTGTGTGTGTGTGTGTGTGTTTGTTTTGGCCATACGACCAGTGTATGTGTGTGTGAATGGGTAAATGTTGGCATGTAGAGTGAAAACCCTTCGAGTGGTATGAATACTAGACAGTTGGGCATTGAGATTAAAGTCCTTATTTCATCTTAAGTAAGTGTATTTCCCAAAATGTTGAAGCATTTCTTTTAGAGACAGGTGTATGATGGACTAAAGGATTCATCCCCAGAGTAAAGACTAAGTTGGACTGGATCATTGTTAGGCAGATTAAGTGGTTTTTCTTGATATAACATTGAAGATAAGATGCTTAACAAAAGAAAAAGGTGTTTCAAGGAAACATAAACCCAAACAGGGGAAGGCTTGGGCTCGGCCTAATTGACAGCAGAGGCACATTCTGTAAAAGTAGGTGACAGAGAACTCCACTGCATGCGCAGAAAACAAGGACAGACACAGATAAGATGCCACAGTGATTGTCATGAGGGAGACAGGCTGTGTCAGGAGCTCAGCCTGCGTGTGGAAAATAGAAGGGGGGGGCTGAATATGGTCTAAACACACAAAATCGTATACAGTGACAGAACCACACACCTAAACACACACACATGTTTAAACTTTGAAATCGCTTAAAGAAAGAGACAAGGGAGCATGCCTTTTCACACACACACACACACACACACACACACACACACACACACACACACACACACACACACACACACACACACACACACACACACACACACACACACACACACACACACACACACACACACACACACACACACACACACACACACACACACACACACACACACACACACACACACACACACACACACACACACACACACACACACACACACACACACACACACACACACACCCCAAGGTGCCAGAAAACTCTTTGACGGCAAGTTTCTTCCACTAAAGCCGACTTCTTCTGAATGCGTGCTTGTTGACTTGGTTCAAGGATGCCAGGGAGATGGGCTGGGAATAGCAAACATTATTTCTAAGTATTCATCTTGGTATAAATCCAACGAAGGGAAAAAAAGAGTTACCGATCTTCCTGTCGCAGGTAATATTAAAGCCTTCAGGCCCATTGATTCTGAGATTGCTTCCTCCAGTCACCCTCCCACTCAATTTGGCTGTCAGACATGTAAGCAGGTGTGCTCACACCAACAGAAGGCACACACCAATTTACATGAAAATTGAAAAATGCAAGAGGTTTTTTCAGGACATTCCAGGTGTTGCAGAAAATACTATTGCATTAGGGTTCTTATTCCAAAAACAGCCTGATTTCAGAGAAGAGGCTGGTCAAAGGCCAAATACACATGTGTCCCACTAGTTTGGTGTAAAGGAGGAATTAAGACAGCAGCATATATATATCTAAACCATATTATAAAATAGCATTATGTTTCCACTGAAATGTGGGTGCCAAACTGCATATTATCCAACACAATTGCACCAAACTCCTTCCAGAGACAGACATGCAGGTAAAATGTTCTTTGGGATTCAGAAAGAGCACAAACACATAAAGTTTATCCATACTGTTGTGCAGCACATCCAATAGTCCTGTGCTGTGCTCCCAATATAACCTCATAGGTGTTCAGGTTGCATTCACACCAGCCTTTTATAGTCCGGTTGAATCGAACCCTGGTGCGGTCCATTTGGGTCGGTGTGAACGCAGTCCGAGACCTCTGAAGTGAACTAAACAACCGGACTCTGGTGCATTCACACCTAATAGTCCGCTCTCTGGTGCGCACCAGACCACAGTTTGTTACATTGTTTCATTTTTCAGAAGGTTCGGTTTGCGTTCACACGGGCAAAACTCAAACGGACTATAAACTTTAAACACAAGTCATGTGCTCGGAAATGCTGTTCAACCATTGGTCAGACATTAAGGGGGTGAAAACGCAAATCCCGGCAACTTCTAGCGGAGCCTCCGCCATGGAGCATCGGCACTTTCGGCAGGTTATTCTCATGCTGCTGTTAATCTGGAGATCAACAGACACTAGCGGCCCGGCATATGATTATATAATTAGACAACGTCCGTTAAAAAACATTATTACATGGCTTTGTTGAAAACTCGAATCTGATTGGTCAATTCAGAACACGTGACACGTTGTTAATCCAGAGCAGACAGACCGCTGTCAAGCATTTATTGACCGTTGTTAAGGACGCTCACATCTTCACAAAGAAGTCCGTTCGATTTAACTGTATACAGTTTGGCTGAAAAGCAAACTGCATGCAGTTTGCTTTTCTAATTTGTAATCATGCCAGTCTTAGCAGGTCCTTGACTCATGACTTTACTATGTACACGCTCAATGTGATTCACAAGGAAACTGCATGTAGTTTGCTTTTCTAACTGACAAGACAAGAGCGACAAGAAAACAGCGGAGAAGTAACGGGCAGAAACCCTCCTTGTATACGCAGCGGTCCAGACATAGACATCAGACGGCGACACATATTCAGTTGCCAGTTACTTTGGCATTAGGGCAAGGATATCTAGATACTTTCTAAGGTTTGACATGATGAATTGTGCTACTTTTAAAGCAAGCAACGATGTTTTCAAATCTGTAATCAAGAAGCTCCTCAAAAGCGCTATCGAAGCAGTTCCTGCCGTTGCTACGTTAGTTCAAACGGTAACAACGGACTATTTTTCTTAGCGGATGCATGTCAATTTAAATCAATACAACTATTTTTTAAATCAATAAAATAATTGTCTAAATCCACAAAAGCATTTCAATTAATATTGGGAGTCATGTCGTTACTTTTTTGAGAATGTGTCCGTGTAATAAGCGGGATAATGTGCAGCGACTCGGTCATTATGGGGAAAAGAACACCTTCATGCCGATCTAGATCCCTCCGCTTCGTTGAAGATATCCGCGTTCTTGTGACACGTAAATACTGCGCTTCCTATGTTTTGGTGCGGACTGCGTTCACACCAGCAATGAACCGCTCCAGAGTTCGCAAGCAAGCACTCCGAGACCACCTATTTTAGCGGACCAGAGTCCGGTTGTTTAGTTCACTTAAAGAGCATCTTGCAGGTTGTTTTATTTCTACATTTATGCTTAAACTTGCTTGAAAATTACAATTAAAAAAGTGAATGTAGGATTTGATATGTTTTACGAGACATAAGGGCAGGAATTCAGAGGGAAAGGAGCAATTTTGAGCTCTGCTCTTAAAAACTGCTTTTTTTTAAGGTCATACGTCAAACGCGTCATATTACATCACACAGGGGACACATCTCCGCTCTCTGACCGCGGGTATAGTTAGTAGTTGCGTTGAGTTGAGCGGTTGTGTTTTAGTGAGCTGGTATTTTTCGGTAGCTTTACATTGTATTTCACCACTTGTAATCATGGTGCAGTATTGTGTTTGTGCAGGTTGCACAAATACCAGCCTGTCAGGACATCGAGTCCACAGTAAAAAGGACCGGAGCTAGCGTTAGTTCCTGGGTGCGTTGTGCATCCACCCAGCAGCCCATACTCTCCACAGCTTTATCAGGAAACCGTATTACTTCTCTCTTCCCCCCTTCACTGCTCTCTCTCTCCCCTCCGGTACACGGCACCGTAAGACATAGTGTGGAGTTGCATTAGGTAACGCCGTTGTGGCTGTACTGCTCCAGCCGTCTCCTTTGTGTTTGTTTGTTTGTTTCCCCCTGTCTGTGTTGTTTGTGTGTGCGTGGTGGCTGTCACTCCTGGCTCCCGGCTCAACCTCCACTTACCTGCTGCAATCAGCTGTGCACCCTCCCCGTCTACACACCTGCTTTCCATCAAGCCATTTACAACGGCATATTAACGGAGGCTCCACAACCTTTCTCCGCCAGATCGCCAAGTATCAGCCGTATCTCTCGTCTCTCCTCCGGTACACAGCACCGTAGTGTGGAGGTGCATTAGGTAACGCGAGATACGGCTGATACTTGCGCATTAGTTTCTGTTATGGACAGTGTTGGGCAAGTTACTTCCAAAATGTAATATATTACATATTACTTATTACTCTCTTTTGAAAGTAATAAGTTACATTACAATATTACTGTTTCTGAAATGTAATGAGTTACACTACTTTAGTTACTTTTTAGTTACTTTCACCAAAATAACCGCAAAAGAATAGCTAGGTATTTTAAATGCTAAAATGTAGTTTAGTGCAGCTCATTATGCATCCAGTGAAGGGCAATGTGGTATAGCATAACAACTGTGTAGGCCCTTAAGGCTACTAACAACTTGTATTACACGGCTTAGTGGAATACTCGATTCTGATTGTAAATTCTTAACATGTGACACGTTGTTAATACAGCAGTACAGACTGCTGTCAAGGACTATAATGAAGGTTAACATATTGTAAATCAAGGCAAATATTATTTAAACCATGCTCATGGTTTGAAATGGCAAACATTGAAAGGAAAAAGTATTATTAAAACCATGTAGCCTACTACATCATCACCTTGGTCCCATCATATACGCTGGGAAGAGAATATTTACTGTGCTTGAAAACTGGTATCACATCATCATGTGAGGTTGACTTTGTGACCTGGAGAACATTTCAGCTGCAACATCAGCTCGTTGATAATAAGCTTGGGATATGAGATATTTTTGTAGCCATTCGTGGTGAAGGCATCTGCGCTATTGTATGCATTATTTTTGACCCAACATTTCTACAGGCATGTCAGAATATGGTACTATTTTCACATGAATATTCCATTGTCTATTTTTATACCACAAGCTGCAAAATTACCGCCTTACCCCACTGTCCAGGCGGGTAGTTGTTTAGATATACCTGCGGGCCGCAGAGGGGCGGCGTAGTTTCGGGCGACGAAGACTGCTGCTCCGGGGCCGGCAAGTCAGGCGGGAGTAAGCTAGTGTCCACAACGGAGGGTAACGTGATGTCCGCATCTGACCTGTTGCTACTGTCTGCAGTAGATGCAGTGTTGCTGGCGTTTAGTGATGGTTGCTTTAACCATTTTCGTAACAAATATTATCCACACATCAGATGTGTGTCACTGCTGTGGAAGCACTTTGGAAATGATGCACGCGCAGCGGAGCAGGTCACGCGCACCTGACACAATTTGTTGTTTGTATTTTTCGCTACGTTCTCTTTTTTGAATGGTTGCATAACGTTCAACTTCCCCGAAGATCTCGACGCGAAGCCTGAGGGGTAAACACCAGGTTTACTAATCTACCCGCACAATTTGTCCGGTGTCGGAATGTCTCGCTATGTTAGTACATTCTTAAAAAACAAAACACCATTTAATTTCGGGTTAAAATGTGTTGTAACTGCGTTACTGAGCATTGTAACGGGTAATATATTACCCACATTTCATTAGTAATGCGTTACATTACTCCGTTACAGCAAAAAGTAATATATTACTGTAACTGCGTTACTTTTGTAACGCGTTACACCCAACACTGGTTATGGATCAGTATTAACATTCCTGCCAGTAACGTTAATATATTATCAAGGCTACGTTAGTTATAGCCTGATATATGAGAGCTAACTTCACAATGTTGTGATGTGACGTTAGCTAACATTCTGTAGCTAACGCCGGTCACTCACCAAGATAGCTGCCCAGTTCTCCACTGGTTCTCCTCACACCACAGCTCAATTTCTCTCCGATGGCCGTTATTTCTTCTAATCCTTGGCTGCTCCTGGTCTCTTGAACGGTCCGTCATATGCATTCGAATATTCATGTTCAACTTCTTCTGTGTCGAAACTAGCATTGGGATCCATGTTTATTAATACGTTACACCGGCCGCTCTCCCCCTTGTTTCCCCCATGTTACGTCACACGGTGGAGGTGAGGTGCCGAGGCTTTTTTATGCGGAAGTGAATATTTCTTACAAAAACGACGCCAGATCTCACTGTAGTGTATATTTCTGTATATTTTGGGGAAAATCTACTGTATTCATCATTTTCCTACACATTCATTCACAGGTGTCTTTAACCTGGAAGTCGCTCTGTAAGAGGTCTCGGACTGTTTTCATACCGACCCAAATGAACCGCACCAAGCGGCTAAACGCACCAGGGTTCGATTCAACCGGACTATACAACGCAGGTGTGAACGCGCCGTAAAAGAGGTGGTCTCGGACCGCTTGCTAGTGAACTCTGGAGAGGTTCATTGCTGGTGTGAACGCAGTCTGCACCAAAACATAGGAAGCGTAGTATTTACGTGTCACAAGAACGCGGATGTATTCAAAATCGTTAGTGAAAGACTCAAGCAGAATGAAGTGTTGAACAGTGTCGTGTTTAAGTAAAAACAACTATCAAACTAAAAACTATACATAAAAGTCAGAGCCACCTGCCGTCGGTGAAACCCCCTCCTGACTGCAGAACGTCTCATTATATGTGTTATAATTAAGCAATAGCTCACGACAGGCCGTGGTATATATATGCGACAACCCCCTTAGCTGTGATATAATGAGCATATATCACGGCCTGAAGTGAGCTATTGCTTTTATAAAACGGTTACCAAGTGTGGCAATATGAAAGAAAAATACACACTCTAATTTAAATAGTTTTTATTAGTAAATAATGATGTTCAAAATAAAATAGTGCCTCCGTTGCCTTCTGCACAAAACATAGCGCAAGGTGGTTGCTATGCAACAACACTAACAGCAAGTGAACATATTAGACAGAGAGCGTTGATCCATTATTTGGCTGTTTATTTACATTAATGTGTATGTTGCTGTCTATTGTGCATCCACAAAAAAACTGTCCAGCATCAGTAGCATGGCTTACGTGGTCACTTGTATAGGTTGAGGTTGTTCGAGGCTGTTGCTCGGCGTGGCGAGAATATTGCTCCACTTTCTCCGGTCCCCGAGATTGGGCTTCCAGTAGCTCTGGAGAGAGCTTTCGCACCTGTGGCCACTAACGGTCATAATTTCTCTGCTTTGTTTCAAGACCCGCATCAGAAAGCTTTTGAATGGTGCTACTTTTCCAGTTGGTCTACCTGCTCTTCACGTAGCTCTGCATGTCGTAGTTTAGGTGCTTTTTTTTTCTGGAGATAGGCTCTGCTCAATCCACTCCTCCATACTATAGTAAGACCCCCCCGGAGGTCGAAGTTAATCTTACATTTTTCCATTTTATGCTTTGTAAGTTTGTTTCGTAACGGAAGACATTTAAATATATTTATAAAACTGACAAGTGAAATCAAGCTATCCGATTGGTCGATAGCGTTTTTGCGGACCTCTTTGATTACAGATTTGAAAACATCGTTGCTTGCTTTAAAAGTAGCACGATTCATTACGTTAAACCTTCAAAAGTATCTAGATATCCCTGCCCTAATGCCAAAGGAACTGCACACTGAATATGTTTTGCCGTTTGATGTCTATGTCTGGACCGCTGCGTCAAAAAGGAGGGCTTCTGCCCCGTTACTTCTCCGCTGCTTTCAGCCCAACGGTATACTGTAGCTGTGTCCCAAGTCAGCGGCCGCATCCTCCTGAGGATGCATTCGGAGACCGCATACGTCACTTCCGCAAAACGAAGGCTGTCCCAATTTTAAAAAAAGACAAGACTCCTCCGAATACGGCCCGCAAATGCAGCCTTCTTTCCCCAGATTTAGAGGATACATCTGATGTACACTCCGCGGTCTACCATATCCCAGGATGCAACGGGTGACGGTGACGAATGAGTTTTAAAAAAAATATATGGCTTGTAACGTCCCATCAACGGCTACAACGGTTTCAGCTGGATTCGTTTTTAAATGTACTCACCCAAATAGTAAACGACATGAAAGAAAAGTAAACGTATTTAATTTGTGTATTTAAATATACGGGCAATTGGAGATGTCTTCTTTATATTACATACATAAAACAATATGAAGTGAAAATATTTCTAAACCCTGTTTGGTTTTCAAATTGTTGGAATTCATTATAAAGCTAATTTATTTATTTAACTGCTTTTGTTATACAAATCTTACTGCAACAATTTTGTTTTGATAGGGAGCAAGGAGCAGACTGCGCAATTTATCCAGATGCGCAGGGAGAATGAAGCCCTCTTCACGGGGGCCTGTTGCGACCTCGGGAAAATAATTTAAACATATTATATAACACCAAAATAAGTACAGCTAGATCTGACTCCATATTGAACAGTTTTGAAAACAATTTTGAAAACAGTTTGAAAATATTTTGCCTAGTGTCAGAAATTATTACCGGCACTTGTGACTGCAGCTGGTTGCTAGGTGACGGGGGCGGCAAAATGTAGGGGTAACTGCCGGTGACGTACAAGGACATGCTCCGTAGACCGTCTCATTTCGCAGTCCGCGGAGGACCCAAGCTGGGTCCTCCGCGGACTGCGAGGCTGGGTCCTCAGGAGGATGCGGCCGCTGAATTGGGACACAGCTTGTTTTTCTAAGACGCGGAGGGATACTGACTTGTTGTGAAAAGTACATTACAATTCTACCCGTGGTATACACTCAGTATATCACGGCTAAGAACCAATCAGATTGCTTGATTTGACTTGTCCGTTTTATAATGTTTTTTATCGCACGTGGCTAGAATCTGTTGATATGCTCTCCAGATTCACAACAGCATGAAAATAACCTCCCGATGCTCCATGGCGGAGGCTCCAGTAGAAATTCCCGGGATTTGCGTTTTTACCCCCTTAATGTCTGACCAATGGTTGAACTGGATTTCCGAGCACATGACTTGTGTAACAATTTTGCTTTTATATGGACTAAACAAGCGAGTTGTATGTGTACATATATTGGTAGTAATTACCCTTGTAATGCCGTTCCCTGCCAGGCTTGCCGTGTCGCTGAGCCCATTCTTTATGCTAAGCTACGCTAACCAACAGCTCTGCAGAAGTCTCACAACTAGCATGAGAGGGGGATCAATCTTCTCAGACAATGAGTCAAATAAGCATATTTCCTAAAAGGCCAAACTATTCCCAGAAGCAGTACATAAGTAGGCTTGTTAAGTAGTCTACAGTGAGTATGGAAAATAAATTAACTGACATTTGTGCTCCTTTGTCTAATGATAAAATACATTATAAATAACCGAGGCACTTCAAAAACACTTCAAACTGTTACCAACAGTGAAAAACGCTTGAATAAAAGCTATAAAAAAAGGTTGAATTGAGCCAGACGTTTACCCAAAGTCACGATGTCATTGACTCATGTTGTGGGATCGCGGGCTGCAGTAAGTGAAGAGAATGTTAAAACCATGTGCTCTTAATGAATCAGGAGCTGATATCCAAACATAATTGTCATTCATGGAGACATGGTGAATTTGAATCTCTCCGTTAATGTAGGAGAGAATGAGTTACATTTTAGTGTTTCGAACCCATCGTAAACATAATTAACTGAACATTATTTAGAGTTACATTTCTGTTTTGACGAATATGAAGATCAGTACATGAATACAATAATCCAAAGTCTGGGCTCAACTCTTTCATCAGAGTTTAAAAGAGAACGACAGCCCAAACATTAAACATTAAGGATATGTTGGATGAAATCAGCTCCTGTGTCACTGCGATAGGAAGTCACACAGGTACCAACTGGAACATTGTTAAACATGACATCCAAAAATAGCCTCTGCAGAGGCCTACTCCATCTCTCTCTATACTCACAGCTGAATTTGACAACCCAGCAGCCGGCAAGAAGACCCATGAGGGTGGAGCTGGTGGTGGGCATGTGTCCTTCTGGCACCAAGACATGGCTCACTGGAGGAAGACATAAACATACACAACAGCCAAATGTATAAAAAGGCACAAATAAATTGTGCTGCACAGGATGGTTCCTGCTGCTGCCCTCCAAGATGTTATCAGTGCACATTAAATGAGCTAGATAGATCAAGTGCTCCAAGATTAAACATTTATAACAGTATTAAGTGCCTTCATTTGAAATTCCGTCTATATTTTAGACATTGGCTTATTTTTTCTCTCAGCCTAGGTTAGATGAGTTAATAACACCTTCCGTACATCCAGAGAAAAACATCGGAGCACATCCTAACACATTCCTGATAATTCAACTACTTTGCCTGAGTGGAAAACTGTCAAGCAATTCAAGGCGACAAAAGGCCATGCAACGGCTTCTTTCAAAAGATGCTTTAGACGATAATTATATCTTAATTAAAATGTAAGCACAAGCTCATTGGCTCTTATTCAACAAGTGAGTAGGGTTGACAAGTACAAAATGAGCATAATTAGTTCTACAGGGCAAATCCATATTGCATTGCTCATTGACCGAGGATTTGTAACCTCAAGTTCAAAATGTGGATAAAGACACATTTTCTGGAAGCACAAACTTTCCCCCCTACGGTCAGAGGAGGGAGAGTTGTGAGACACACTTCTGTTTTTCCATTAGTGTTTATTCGTCACTGACAGTACCTCCAAACATTTTATGAGGGATGATTTCAATTACTTTTGCTCTGTGGTGTTCTCCCAGCCATTACTATGCAACAGTGAAGGAGGTGCTGCATCACAATGATGTATTCAGCTCTAAAAGCACTTGTTAGTTACTGTTGAACCTTCATGAGCGATAATTCTAGAGGCTTTTACAATACAAGAGCTGTGTGTAAAGTGAGGCCTGTAAAGCTTGCCTTGTAGCAAGAGAATCCGTCAGATAGAAATCCCATCTCTTTGGTGGTTCAAGTACGGCATATCATCTTCACAACAAACATCATGACCAGGGGAAGACATTACCCCATGAATACAGAGTCCTTTGGTACTCGAGCCTGCAATTTACCCATAACACATCCTTCAGTTGAACAGGGCATCCCGAGTGAATGGCAATGAAAAGACTTTCCAGCCATTGTCCCTGTGTAGCAGCAATTGGCCCTTAGCTGCAGTTAATTTGCAGTGTTGTCCATGTGTCTCAAAAACCCATCAAAAAACAGTCATGCGTGATGTTATTTTAAAAAGGTGTCCCCCAGGAGCATTGAGGACGTTTAAGGAGGGGTTTCTGTACCGAACACACATTACCTGAGCCAGAGAAGGTGTCGGCCATCCTCCCTTCCAGTAGCTCTCCCAGTTTGGCCACTTGGAGCTGTTCTGCCTGTGACAGCTTAGAGGTCAGAAACACGGTCATTTCATCCCTCCTCACACAGTCGCTCACCTGAGAGAGGTCACGGTTAGTGAAACAATCTTGACCTATAATGCTCGTGTAATAGTACTCTAGGGTTAAAAGTAAGTGACATCATTCTCCAAATCGGCAACTTGATTTTACTTTCGATTTTAAAGGTCACGATTTGATTATCTTCTCCGATTTTAACATTTATTTTCCAGCACTGATGCCACATCCATCGTTCAATTCTGCATGTTGTGATAACAGATTTTGTGGTTTTATGCCCTGACAACTGTTGCTTTGTTTTAAAAAATATAGATTGCAGGCTAATATATCCACTAAATACTTTGGGGAATGTACAACACTAAGGCCAAATAGTCAACTTTTATTTATTTATTTAAAATGTAATAGCAATAACTTATTCCCCACTGTTGACTTTAATTGCGAGCTACCGGTAAATTGTTGTTTATTTTCTGAGGAGCGAAAGGTTTGGAGATACAAAAAATACCAAAAAGGGAATTGCAAATCCTGCTTTGGATTCTAATGATGAAAATCAAAAGCTCATTGTGTTCGATATTCAATTTAGAAATAAGATTGTGACAACCTTATTTAAGAGTTGAAATGGAATTAAGATAAACATAACCACATCTCCAGGTGGACTCACCATAGAGAGAGCAGAGGGGCTGAGAGCTGTGTTTGCACATTGGTTCCCTTCTGAGGCTTCCTGGAAAATCTCCAGCATCTCTGGACTCGCTGCGTAATCTGCAGGCCGCTTTCCACACTGATTACTGTGAAGAAGAACATTAAAAAGTTATTACGTCAGTGTCTCGCAGGATGCATACACTTGTTGATTTATGCATTTGCGGCAACACATACCATCTGGTGAACAATACATTGTAGCGTTATATTACAGAAATATTTAATTTACTTGATTTTTAACCACAATTTACATCAGCACACACTTAGAGCAGGTACACTCTCTATGTTTTGTAGTGTAATTGGTAATTACCCATGGCAGCTGTGATAAGCCAAGGTAGTTTTCCTCTTCAAATTGCTAGTGGTTTTCAAATGTGTGGGTACTTCCTCTAATATAAAAACATAATGTAGATCCAGTGAATCTGCATAACATAAGGATATGATACTGTTGATAAATCATTGTCAAAACTTAATGCCAATTCCTTAAACACAGAAAATATCCTTTAATTAACTGTTTGAACTGATGGACAACATTACAATTCAAACAATTAGAAATGTATGAATGTACAATGTGAAATTATACCACAAGCAATCCAGAAGCCATATTGAATGAACGGTATAGAAGAAATGTCAACTGGACCAGATTAAAATAACTTAACCCTTATTAAAATAAAATAAAATATAATAGGAGGGTTCTTTTTTTAGGTTTTATCGACTCAGGCCTTATTTCTTGGGGAGGTTGTTTTCAGTCTTGGGGCACTGACAGCAAACCCTCATATTTGAACAACTTTGGACTCTAGAAGTGACAAAATAGTCTCTGCCAAAGAATCTCAAACATTGTTTTTACACAAAATATTGAAAATACAATGCCTTTAACCACATAATAATCTGCCACAGCACACTTCTCTGAGCATGTTCATTTTCAAATGCTATCCACATGTTCCTGTCTCTTGGTAACAACAAAGATACTTACATGCTTTGCTGCTAAATCCATTAACTAACTATAGTTATTATTAGAACTAAAATGCTATTGCTGTCCTGAGTGATTCACAATCTTACAAATCTTACAGAGACACTAACACAGCATCAATGTTATCTTGCGATGTCCAACAAGCTAAACATTTCCTCGTATCATTTCATCACTTCAACCAATGGAACATTTGGGTTCTTCTTTTATAAATCACTGGCCAAGCAGGACACAAAAAATAAAATCAATATTTGCCATTCCAGAGCTCTAAGGAAAACACTTTGGCGATGTCACACTCAGCTTGTTCTATGAAACTGTGCACCCATGTGTGGTATTCACTTGTTGGAGCGTAATTGTTTGATATGAGGGCGACCTGAAATCTGTGTTCTTCACTCCTATGCCATGTGACCAACCAACACATAGACCCATAGCATGCAACAAAAATAACTCATGGCTGCATAACACTACTGACGAGTGCTGACTTTTTAAAGCCTTCTCAATTAAATACATGTATCTGGTGAGAAGCACATTTCCTTTATTGATTTAGTATAGCCATTTAACTGTGATGCACAATATCCTCTCAGTATAAAGTGTGTGTAATGGAGGCTCATAAGCATTATCATAAAAGCAGCATTAGGCAAGAGACTCAAAGAGAGGAAACGGCAACTATCCCCAGGTTACAAAAGATACAATAAAGAAACTTTAAAGAATGTGTCTTTAAGTTTAAAAGAGCGGCATGAGACAAGACTGAGGTCACCTTGAGCTAAGAGGGAGAGGAGGAGAAAAGAATGAAGAAAAGCCGACCGAGGAAGAGAGGAGCCTGAGAGAAGATCCAAGCCCAGCAGGTCTTCTCTAAAAGATTAGGCGTCAGCAAAGATAACACCTGGGGGACAATTAATAGGTCCACTGGTTCATAACATATTTCATTTGGATTCATACCCCTAACCCAATACACACACAAACAAACATAAAATGTCCCCAACACTTATAAATATGCACACTCGCAAGCTGGTTTAGGCAGCCGCACGCGAGAAGAATATCTGGAGAAAAATAATAAAGCGTGGATAATTGTGCTGGAGGTGAAATCATAAACACTCTCCCACAAGCCTCGGCATTAAGTACACAAGTGGGAAGAAGGCGGTGGTAGCTCTAGAGGATACCCACTCTAAGCATGACTCTTATACTAAACGGGAGGAGGACATTTAAATATTCATTTCAGGCTGAACACAAATACAAAGTTCAGTGAAACAATAGCAGAAACATCTGAACACCAATACTGATTATTCTTCCATACCTGCTACTGTATGTGATCTGCTTTGAACATATTTCCCTTTATCTATATGGATTTTATTATGTTAAAATCTACATTTCTGTTTCAAATGCACCGGTCATTAAAGAGAAGCTATTAGCTATTATTAAGATGTTATGACTTGTATGAGCTCATGCACTCCCAACAGCCGACAAAGCTTTTGCACTGTGTCCGCTCAGCAATGCGTCTTGAAAGAAGTCATACATCTAATGATGGAAAGGCGTCGGGAGCAACTGATGAGGCAGAGGGCGAGGCCTGAATGCATTTTTAATCAAAAGGTTCATTAGTTACATTTCCTTCTTAAACAATCCACTCTGAATGTATCCTGACGGTTGGATCAGCTGGGTGTTACAGTTTATATCCTGTGATGCAGAGGATGACTCACCCAACGCCTCCATTTAACCCTGTAACAGCACTGTGTATTGTAATTGTTATGCAGAGGCCCTTCTATGATGGCCAAATGAAAAATCACAAATAATCAAGAGTAGGCTTTGGTTCATGCTTTCTAGAAATACCCACAAACATTGTCATTCGAGCAGGAA
>NC_136904.1:77092380-77119510 GCF_949606895.1 Notothenia rossii
AGTTCTCTTGCTCCCGCTTCCTCTGCCGGTAACGTGGGTGTAATTACATCCCTCTTTCTGTTCGGCGAGTAGCAGCAACGCTCTATTCTTTCCATTAAGCAGGTAGCTGGTGAAGGCTGTGTTCCCGCACCCGCTCCCGGCTACGCTGCATCTGGCTACCTACAGAATGGCTCATTCATGTAGCGCCTGTATGGCTTCTCTTGAGCCCGAGGACGGCCACGACCGCTGCCCCTCCTGCCTCGGCCGCCTCTGGCGGTCAGTGGGGACGAAATTTGAGCATCTGAGGGAGGTTCTCACGGTAAACGCCTGCATGAGCTGTAGCTGCATGCCTTGGGCGCTCAGAGTGGCTAGAATAACTGAGGTGGAACGTCTGGCAGCAGCCAGGAGACACCTCTCCTTGTCACATCCTCCTCCAGATCAATTCGGCCGTTCCCGGGGACTTGAGGGAGTGATGGCTATGGGTGCTCCCCCCAATAGAAGGACTAGAAACAGGCTGTCCTCTGAAATGGATCGGTTAGCTGCCGGTAGGGGCATGATGAAGTCGCCTCTTGGCCCTTCAGCCTGGGCCCGGTGTAGGGGCTGCTAGCGGACCGCCTGCCCCCCCCCCCCCCTTCGGATGACGCCCCTCCTTCGGTTGACACACCTCTGTATGAGGACGCATTGTCGCTGGTACAGACTCGTCAATGGTTTGGCTGGCCCAGTCACCACTAACGGAGGCATGTAGGAGAGTCCTCCATAGCGTACCAGTCGAGCCAGGGGAGCTGTTTGGGTCAGCTGCCCTGGAGGCACTGGAGTGTGCTGCCCAAGCTAAGCAGACCAGGCAGCAGCCCTCGGGTCTTCGCAGACCTGTGCCCACTCCCAGGAGGCCCAGGGGCCGCTCTAGCAACCGCACTCAGCCGCCAGATTACAGGGGTGGGCTGCAGAGGTCTTAGTGGCCCACTCAACCGCCTCCCAATGAGTTTCGTGCCCCAGGTCGCCCGCCTCCCAGGCGGCCTTGTGCCCCAGAGCCTTACCGGCGCCCCCCAAGGGGCTCCAGGGGCCGGGGGGCTGTGCCCTGAAATCCCGGGGGCGGTCGTCGGTTGCTTTCCCAGCAGCAGCTCAGTTACTGGGCGGTCTGTACTTCCGGCCCTTGGGTGGTTTTTACCTTAACCCAGGGGTAAGGACCGCAGCTCCGGCCCCTAGCCCTCTGGCTGGGTCTAATTGACAGTCGTCAGCGATCCGGCAGGGGCCCTAGCTCTGGCCCA
Source organism: Notothenia rossii (assembly GCF_949606895.1). Taxonomy (NCBI): domain Eukaryota; kingdom Metazoa; phylum Chordata; class Actinopteri; order Perciformes; family Nototheniidae; genus Notothenia; species Notothenia rossii. Next base: position 77,093,625 of record NC_136904.1, read on the forward strand.
AGAGTTGTCCGTCCTTCTGTCCAATCGAGCCGGTAAAACCCTCTGCTTAGCCCAGGGGGTTCTACTCAGCGTACTTTCTCGTGAGCAAGAAAGTTGGCGGATTTCACCCGATCTTGGACCTCAGAGGAATCAACAGATTCCTGAAGGTGCTGCCATTCTATATGCTGACCACTGTATGCACAGGTGGAGGGGTTCTCAACTGTGGACTTGAGGGATGCTTACTTCCACGTGGGCCGGGCAAGATGGTGCCTTATATTCAGTTCCTCCGGCCCTTGGGCAGACTGGCGGCTGCCTCGGCCGCTGGATCCCTAGGCCCGCTGTCGTTGCGCCCCATGCAGATGTGGCTGAACAGCCTTCACTTGGACGCCAAGTGGCACAGGCACAGGGAAGTCAGGGTGTCGCAGCATTGCCTCTACTCTCGGTCACGCTGGAGGGGCAGGGTCTATCTCCTGATGGGTGTGCCCATGGGCGCCATCCCATCCCACCAGGAGACCATCAACATAGGTGCATGTCCCTCAGGGTGGGGTGCAGTGCGGCAGGGCAGGACTGTTCAGGGTCAGCGGTCTGCCCTGGAGGGTGCACGCCAGATCAACGTGCTAGAGCTTCGGGCTGTGCAGCTTGCACTCACGCACTTTCTACCCCAACTGGTGGGCAAGAATGTGCGTGTTCCTTGGGGACAGCAGGTACGTTGTTGCTTAGACAACAGTCCCTTCTAGATAGTGGACGTTCTCACTTCACTCGGAATTTATGTGGCTGCCATTTCTGCCCGACATGTTCGGGTCGGTGTCCCTCTTTATGAGAGGGCCTTTACGGCAGCGTCCCCCTAGCACCCCGAGGGCTCCGGCTTGGGACCTGCCCCTGCTGCCGGATGCCCTATCATCTTCTCCCTTCGAGCCCCTGGCCCAGGTGGGGCTTAGGTGGCTGCCCACGAAGGCAGCATTTCTGCTTGCCATAGCCTCAGGGAAGCGAGTCGGGGAGTTGCATGTCCCCTCCATAAACGATACATGCTCGAGGTGGGACTCTCGGGCGTTGCCCTTTGGGCAAATGTGGCATTCCTGCCCGGGTTCGTTCCACAAACCCACTTCAATCAGCCTGCCCAGTTGGCACGCTTGACATTCAGGAGTACGGCACGTCGAAATTGCTGTGCCCTGGGGGTGCCCAAAGGGCGTATATCAAGGCTACTGCCTGTATACGGCAGTGGGAGCAACTCTTGATTTTGCCCTGGCGGCACTAAAGGAGGTTATGCCCTCCAACCAGTGCCTGCCCAGCTGGGTTGAAGATACCATCTCACAGGCTTACGGGGCCAGTGGCCGCCCCCTGCCATTGGGCTGAGATGCCACTCTACAAGGAGCATCTCAACATCTTGGGCTGCCCTGAGGGTGGTGCCCCTGGAGACTATCTGCGCCGCGGCGTCGTGGGCATCTTCTGGCACATTCTCCAGTTGTCATCAGGTCAATGTCGCCACTCCCCATTCTTTGGGCGTGGTCTTTTTGCCGAGCTCCGCTGCTTCCAGAGGTGAGCAAGGGCTTGGATTCTTCATGACATTGTTGGTATAAGTCATCCAGTGCTTAAAGCACCGCCTCTGGCGGTCAGTAGGGACGAAATAGAACGATAGTTACGGCTGTAACTACGGTTCTATGAGTCCCGGATGACCGCCAGAGTTTCCTGTCACTCAGATTTCTTGTGTGCTCGCGAGAAGATTCTGGGAACAGATCCTCTGACGACACCGGCTGATATAGCCGGTGTCACGTGGGTCACAGGTGACTTTGTTGTTATTGGTACTCGAGCTGCGCATGCGCGCGATGGACATATCCAGTGCTTAAAGCACCGCCTCTGGCGGTCATCCGGGACTCATAGAACCGTAGTTACAGCCGTAACTATCGTTTTGGACGTAATATGGTCTTTGTTTACATTAGCATGCATCGCTAACACTCAGAGCTAACCTCTACTGGAGAGAGTATGTGTAAAAAAGCAGGAAATAAAAAAAGGAACTCACCTTGTGGGAAACCAGCAAGAGAAAAAGCATTTGAGCTCCATACTGTTTCAGAAATAATGCTTGATGTGGTTTGGAACATGATATGTCATTTAATCGGGGTATAATTCTGACACGCTCCCCCTCTTTTTCTTTTTTTCAAGCTAAGGACCCTGAACCTGCAGTTCTCTAACAGGCCTGACATAGAGGGATATGCGGGATGTCTAAAATGCATGATCTGTTTGGTATTTCTAGCAGAACACATCATCGACATGCTTTCATATATCTGACATCCATAATATATGCCTAAAAATAGCATAATAGGAGACCTTTAAGGAAAGGATCTTGAAACCTCCCCACCTTTATAGCAGCTAGATGGAGCGGAGATTCTCCCTTGTGGTTCCTCTTCATGACCGCAGGGATCCCCGAGGGGGGCCGTCTAACAGACGCACTGGGAGAACGGGGAGACCTTCTTCCAGCTGGGGATGGGACAATCGGGCTGGCGCCTTTCTCTTTTCTTGAGTTTTTGACACTTTTATCACCTTTGGGGCTAGTCGAAAAAGGGATCAGGACAGCTGGAGACATCTGGGATCTCCCCTGACTGCCTGGGGAAGCCCTTGGCCGTTTTGGTGTGGTCTCCAAAGTGTCACCCTCCTCCTTCAGTCTGGATCTCTTTGGTGAACGCTTTAGGGGAGATTTGTCAGGACGTTTTTCAGGAATCTGAGTGTCAGGCGGTGACTTGTCGACACTGTCTGTCATTTCCTGATGAGGCGGTGTTTGGTCATTCAGTACAGGGCTGCTGCCTCCTGAGAGACTCTCCCTTGTGGTGCCGAGTTCATCAGTGCTCCCCTGTGGCACTTCAGTCAGAGTCTCGTCAGACATGACAATGGGGCTTAGGAAGGTAACCCTTTTGCTGGACTTTCTTGGCCCTTCATCGCGGGACAGCTCATTTTCCTCTAAAGCATCCATCTCCTCGGTAATCCCCCATTTCTGGTTTATAGCCTCCAGCCTGTTCTTCTTTATCTGATGCCTGCTTAGTATCCGTGGGGCCCTCAAGGGCACACGCACCATCACCTCACAGTTTGAAGCATTTCGCTTAGTTCTCTTCTTCCCTTCTTCCTTTTTGCTTCGTTCAGGAGAGGAAGAGCCTGAGTCTTGGGAGGACGTGGTGAAATTGAAAACTGACAAGTCCTGAGGTGGAGCAGTGAGGGCGTCTGGCTGTGCTGCGGCTGTTTCTCCAGAAGACGTGCTCTCCGCTACGGTGACCTCCACGGTGCAGCGGACCTTGCGGCTTCGGGGGCTGAACCAGATCTTGACGTTTTTCTTGTGTTTGAGGATAGGACTATGAGGTGGAGCTTGGATCTCGGCTAGAGACGTCTTTGCTAGAGAGGTGGGAGGAAAAAGAAAAACGGGTTCAACAAAAGTTCCTTTACTGCAGCAACTATAGAAAAAAATATATTTCGAAAAGGCTCCTTGTATTTTTAATAACCTAGAATCTGTTGAGATGACAAGGAAATAATATCAAACCTGAAAATGATGCAAACTAATAATAAAGTCATTTGACATAAGTAGTGGTTAATCCCATAGCTATTTCTTAACTTTAGACAGCCTGCAGATGCTTTAACATTTCTATTACACGGCTTATAAGTTGCCTTGTAGTTATTTTTCTCAAAACTGAGACCTACTTGCAAAACTAGACATTGCAATAGTTAATAGAATCATATAATTACTGTCATTACCAGGGTGCTGGATGGGCGATAAGAAGATGATAAAGCACAGGAAAAAGCCACTAATACTTTCATTCAGAGATTAGATTGGCGGAGGAAAATGTTAAATGTTTCAGTCAACACTTGACAGAATGGGGTGTGGCAGATGAGCGTGGGGAGAGCACATAGATTTGAGTATAAACGTGTTCATTGTTCGAATGAAGCTGCTGTGTAATGGTTTCCGTCTACCTGATTGTTCTGTAGGATTGAGCAGGGACTCCAACCCGCTGAAGAGATGTATGACGCTGCTGAGATGCCTGTTGATTTGAATGTCCTTCACCCACGCAGGACTCTGACACACCACGCAGCCATCTCCGGCCCCGGGGCCCGCACAGGACCTGAGCAATAAACAAAGTTTGGATTAGGAGTTACTACCGGGTTCAGTAAGAAGAAACACAATGAGCTTATCGATTCACCTTTTAAGGCTATTCAATCATGAAGAGAAGGAATAAATTAAGGCTAAAGTTTGTGCCTAATAGGGACATGAATTCCCTTAAGACTTTCAACACTGCAAACCATGCATGCATTGCCAACAAACCACGCTAATGCCATGGAAATCCAGCACTTCATCTGCAAAATTAATGAGCCCCATAACAATAAAAATGTTAACTGCAACATTTAAATTATTTCTCCTTCATATCCTTCAGATGTGTGAAATGCCTTTAACAACAGTGCCGTTAAAGTTGTCAATGTATCCCAAACATAGTTGGTGTTATTCAATATAAATAAAACAACTGTATTCCCTTTAAGTGCACTCGTGAACGAGCATGTATAATCCTGGCAGTAACAGACCTAAATAGAATGGAGCCATAATATACGCTTTTAGTTACACCCGTGTCTGAAAACTGTCCACCATAAGACACGTCTAATATCTGTGAGCATGTTACGGAAAAATATATTTAGTTGAGGTTACATTACCTGCACAGCATATGCTCGCACATTCCTAGACACACAGGCTCCGTCATTACATTTGAGCTGGAAGAGGAGAAAACATTTTAAAGTGGTCAGTACAGTCAGAGTAGGTAATACCAGTATTTTGGTCTGTAAAAAGATGAATGGTCTATACTTGTAGATGAGAGGTTGTACTTTGACTGGATAAGGGTGCTAGGTAAGAGGTCAAGTTGTTAGAATTCATCCACTGCGGACTATGAATGTCAAAAGAGTTATAGAGATGTTCATAGCCGTGGGAACATGTTTCAAATGGGGGGTGCTGTGGGGATGACACCAGGGCTGGTTCTGACCAATGTGCTGCTAGGCAAAATTTTAGCTGGCAATGAAAAACCTCTACAAAAGACCAATACACTGCAAAAAGAGAAATATTTTGACATGGTGGACAGCTTATATAACAAGGCTTCAAATGTGTTATATTTTATAACATGTTTTAATTGGGGGGGTGGACTTCACATCCTCTAGGGGGGTCCGGGGGTACTCCCCCGGGAAGATTTTTTTATCATTTTAAAGTAAAAAGCTTCAATCTGGTGCACTTTGAGCGCCCAATTAGAGACTGATCTAGGGGGTACAACTCTAAACACCCATATGAAAAAGATCGGTTTGCATTTTATTAATCAAATAAGTAGGTATGTGAACATTTCCAATAACCTACCATAGCCAATAACAAATAGATGTAACTTATTTTATTTGTGTTGTTCCTTCATATCTTATTTTACCAGTTAACATTTATTTATTTATGTATATTTTAGAAAATCTCTCCAGTTTTAAACGATATTTTTGGTTTACTGTCCTATAGTATACATTGCAATGATTTCAAACCTGTTTTTATTTATCCTAATAATTATAAAGGTGTGCCTTGGAAATATTTGTTAACATAAATTGTGATCAAAACGTTTGAGACCCACTGAGATAACTTCGACTAAAGTGAACTATCTAAGCCCTCAGAGTCCTTTACCTCACTGAGCCTCTCAGTCTGACAGGAGAGGACTCTCAGTGTGCGAAAAAGTACACGTCCCACCGTCCGGGACGTGTTATTTACAATATCGGACAAGTAGATATTTCAATTGACTTGTCCGGCGGACAAGTGACGTTTTTCGCCCTGATTTATTGATAAATTCAGTTTACAAAAGGCAGAACTCATTCGCAAATTGTCAGTGTCCGCCATTGTTTGTTTAGAAATGTTAGTTTCGGTTCTGCTTGTCGATTCCTAAGGGAATGCATCTCGCCGCTTTCTGTAAAGTTAGGGCGGGGCGGGGCAGCGCTGGAAGTGTAGCACAGTGGCAGGGTTGGGAAGCAAAACTATGTTCCGAGTAGGAACAAATAACAATTGTCCGGTACCGGGATTAATAAGAGTTGTGGGGACAGGAGGCGAGGCCGAGCCCCGCGGACCACAGCTCTCTCTCTCTCTCTATTCTCCGGATCAGCTGTTCGCTGCATGGTGCAGCTCAGCGTCTCTCTCTCTTTCTACACACAGCGGATCCGCTGCCCGTTTAACAGCCTCATCTTTTTCAAACTTTCTTATGTTCTTTCTCTAATACGTAATGAAGGTTATTAAGCGTTTTAGCTCCTGTGTTGTTAATATTGACCGCCATTTCCTTTATGAAGTGAAGCAGCCTCCCTGTGTCCTCGCGCTGTCCTCACATCCCCGGACCCCCAGACTCGGAGGAGCACAGGGATGTCAGTATTGTTTATGAAGCAGGGTATAGAAAGTACATTATTGAAATGAAAATACTATTTATTTACTTTTACAAACAGTGAGCAGCTGGGCAGCTGCAGCATGTAATACACATGCGTCTTTGAGTTGTAGAAAAGCGCTAGGCCTTATTATTAGGCTACTAATAAGTAGCCTAATAATTAATTATTACTTATTATTATAAGCTATTATTATTAGCCTATTATCATTATATTTAAGGCCTAGCGCTTTTCTACATAGGCAGGTATCAGGCAGGTTGCAGTGTAACATCAGAGGAGACTGGGCCAATTGTACATTCTCAAACTGCACCACTTAGAACTAACTAAACAATGCAGAGATTATTTTTATATAATTGGATTCAATAACCATAAGAAATTAAACAGTATGAAGTGATTTGTAAATAGGAATACAGATTTGACTTAATGTTTTCATAAATATATTTTTCTCCCACTTTATCATGGGACTTATTTTTACCCTCTCAAAGAACCGAAAATAACCAGAATCGAAAAGCAGAACCGGAATCGTTCGAATCCAAACGATACCCAACCCTATGTGTGAAAATGTAAAATACGATGGCGAAGAAGAAGATTCCAGTGGCCCCAATTTTTGTCCATTCTGGACAAGTGAAAAATGTATTCGGACAAGTAAATTGCCAAACTCACTTGTCCATGGACAAGTACTCTCTAAAAACTTTTTCTCACACTGACTCTCCCTCCACATTATTGTAGAAACAGCTTCTTATATCCGTTAGCGCAGCAGAAGCTAACAACAATCCCCGCCGGTACCGCGGTATCCCCTCTCTCTATCTCTCTCACTTTGGCTGTGAGCTGCGGGCGCCTGCTAAGCCAACATCCCCCACTTTCATCACTTACAGCGCCCATCGTACAGGGCAAATGGAAAATGTAACCGGGGTGAAAAGGGTGTTATCTTTACTTAACTATGAATGTTGTTACATCAAGGCTGAAAATTCGTTTTTTTTTTTTATTATATCTTGTGGAAGTGCAGATCCCCTGTCCTCCACCAGGGGGTGCTACAGCACCCTCAGCACCCCTACTTCCCACGGCCCTGGAGATGTTTTGATTACAGCTAAACACGTGAGTAACCACTAGGGATGGGTATCGTTTGAAATGTATCGATTCCGATTCCGGTTCTGCTTATCGATTCCGGTTGTTATCGATTCTCCGTATCGATTCCAAAATTGTAAAAGAAAGAGGTCAAACGTTTGGATAACAAAAATATCTTTACCTGACATTTTTACAAATAAAAAATATACATGCAATACAAATGTATTGCGCAATAGCTGTGCTTTATTTTAACTGAGCTGTGCCTTTGGAAATACAAAGCTCCACAGTGAAATGTGTAGTCTGTGCTGTAAAAACAAAAAGCCAAGAAGATTCTCAACTCCAAAGGAGGGTGGTTGTCACCACAGTCTGATCTTAACCTTGCATCAGATATTCTGACTTTTCAAAACTCTTTCCATCAGGCTAGAGGTAATAAAGCATCCTAGCATCCCGACTGCTACATGTCCATTTCCTCCACACAGACATGTTAACATGCTGCTATATCTTACCACTCGAACCAAATAAACCCACCATTTCCAAATCCTTACTGTTTACACTGTGAGCTTTCTGCATGTATTTACTGTAGTCTAACTATTCAATTCTTATATCCACAATTTGATTTTAGGTGTAATGCCATCTTTTCACTCCTCAGGCCAAACCGATGAGTAGGCTATGTGTAGTGCGGTCATGTGTATGTATGTTAGTTCTGCATTCATTTGTAGTTACTTGGTCACATAACATGAAACCTTTCGAAACAAAACACGACTTTTTAATAACTTAAAACTAGGTTTTACATAAAAAGATATCTGTAGGCTTTAAAAACAATGACATATCTTTCATTTAAATATTCAGAATAAATAAAAGTAGCACTAAAATTCCAATTAAAAAAGAGGCGTGACTTTTCTTTCCAGTGTTGTAACAATATCATGCATCTATTTCCCAAAGATAAGATATTTCCTTTACAATAAACAGCAGCAGAAATATCCTAATAACATGAACATGTTTAGCATTTTTTATAATATGAAACTGGGAGGGGGGAATTGAGTAATGTCAAAATATAACTTAAATCTAACCTGTACCAATTTGCTTTCCTGTTGTGACTCACCGTACAACCCTACTCTGAATAATACATTAATTAATTAATTAGTTAATCACCATGCTTTGCCCATAGAAAACGCTTCAATTAAAGTTATTACAATCAGGTGAGGACGTTGACAACTTAAACGTGTGTGAGCTTGCTGAACATATTGTAGGCATCGTCTTATAGGGTTTTACAGCAGGTTAATCGACTATTTGTAACGTGTGTTTATTCTTTGTTTACCTTTAGGCAACAAATGATGCTACATTACCTCCCGAAGGTAGCCTTACATCACTTCTACGTTACAGTAACTGTAACGTAAACTTACCATTTGGAGCAAAGTAGAAGCTTTCGAAAGTTCGCAACCGCCTCCTTAGTGTTCTTCCAATTCTGTGTAGGAACGAAGGCATCATTATCCATTATCAAAGGATTGTATGTGTCTGTCTTTGTTTTTATTCTGCTACCGACTCAAGCTTGGACAACAAGCCGAGTATGCTTCCTGTATACTTGCATCTCCCGCCAAAGATTTACGGAAGTCAGATGACGCAAGTTCCGGTGCGGTTTGCAATAAAACAATATAAAATGCAAATATATATTAATGACATCAAACAATCCTTGTTCGTTTGTATCAAGTGTCGGATTGTTTTAAATTTAGTAACCAGTTTAATTTTTTTCTTGTAGCCTTTTTGAATTAGCTTGAATTTACAATTGTGAAACAAGATGTATGGGTATGCGATTAGTTTTGTATCATAAAGATAAAGCAATACTTTCTCAGAATAAAGCAAAACTATGAGTTTAAAAGAAAAAAAAAATAGTCAAGCAAAGTAAAATAAATTTCAAAAATAAAACTATAAGTTGCAAACAAATCATTGCTGTAATCATGTAAACTATAACGGCCCGTCCACACAGCGGCGTACGTTGACGCTTTGCCATTCACTTTGAATTGGGTGACGTCACTTTTCGCCGAACTGCATCGTGGGAAGCGACGCGGAGCGTTGCTGGCGTAGCTCGCTGCAAAAGTTGAGCAATGTTCCACTTTTGACGCCTCGGCAGAAGCGTCAGCCAATCGAATCATATGCCAGTACAAGCTCTAGCCAATCAAACCGCTGCTTGTGTGTCAGGGGCGGGAGATTCATGTGATTGGTTGTTGGTCGAGTGTCAGATTTTTTTTTTAAATGTAGATGCAGCGGACAGACAGGTCTCAGTTGGGTAACATAAGGGCAAACATAAAAAACCTTGGTGTCATTTTCGATCAGTCTATGCTACTAGACAAACACATAAAACTTCTGAACCGTACCTGTTTTTTCCATCTCAGGAACATTGCCAAGCTCAGGGGCTTTTTATCCAATGCAGAACTGGAGATATATCCATTCCTTTATTTCATCCCGGCTTGATTATTGTAATGCTCTGTTCTCCTGCCTCAACAAAACATCAATAAACCGGTTACAACAGGTCCAAAATGCTGCAGCCAGATTACTGACTCGGTCCAAAAAAACATGCCACATCACTCCGATTCTTTCTGCCCTGCACTGGCTCCCTGTCCATCTCAGAACCCAATTCAAGGTACTGGTCTTCACATATAGAGCTGTCCATGGCCAAGCCCCAGCCTACATTAATGACCTGATCCACCCTCTCACCACAAACCGGGCCCTGAGGTCCTCTGAACAAGGCCTCCTAAGGGTGCCCCGAACCAGGCTAAAGACTAAGGGGAACCGTGCCTTTGAGGTGGTGGCCCCAAGGTTTTGGAACAAACTCCCCCAGATAATAAAAACCTCAGCCTCAATAGAGATTTTTAAGGGGCAGTTAAAGACCCACCTGTTCCGACAGGCCTTTGGGTCGTCGGAGGAGGGGAGTGGGGGGACCGTGCCTTTGAGGTGGTGGCCTGCCTGACTGTCTTTTTTTGTATTTATTTTTTTTGTATTGGTGTTTTATTGTATGTTTTATCCTATGTATTACCTGCTGCTGTTTTATGCCTTTTATTCTACATGTTATAGTTGTACTTTGAATTGTGTCCTGTGTACTGTACATAGACTGTATGGTACTGTAAAGCCCTTTGTACATCCGTGTTGAGAAGGGTGCTATATAAATAAAGTTTTACTGACTTACTTACCCATCGGGGGCGCCAAAAATTGAAAAAAAAAAGTTAGACGTTTAAAAAGAAAAACGGGCCCAGTCCCAGTAAAAACCAGAGGTTTATGTGAAATTGTTCTTTTTTTAAAATAATGGTTTTAGTGTGCAATTATAGGTTTTAATTTTGTGTGAGTGTTAATTTAAAATAAATCAAACTCCCAAAAAACGTACAGCTTCTGTGTGCTTTTATTAACATTGGAATTTACTGTGTAAGCGGCCACGGGGGGGGAGAGCTTTAGAGAGCTCCCTCCTGAAAGACTGAGAGGCTCTGATAACCTCAGCTCAGTGAGGTAAAGGCACACCTTTATATGATCATTATAGTTATAAAAAAATAAGAGAATAGATGAAAAACAGTTATAAAATACTATATGACAGTACAAAATCTAGGGCAGCAAATTGGTCAGGGCCAGCCCTGGCCAGCATCCTTGGTATCTGTTGTTCACTGAGTTGATTCTAGCGAAGTAGCCATTATAAGGCTTAGTCATCTTGCCAAATAGTGAGCCTGTGTTGATATGAAAAAAATGTTATAACTGGTTTATAAATCGTTCTTAATGATTAATAAAGTGTTTACAACCTAATTCATAACCTAATTATAAACCCTTTATGAATCCTTTATAAGGGTAGTCTTATTGTAAAATGGTAACGATTTATGTAAACTCAAACATCAGTTTTAATGTCATAAAGTGGCCTCGATCCCCTTTGTATACACTCTGGCCCAAAACAGAGAGCCCTTGGACCCAAAGTTCACCGCATTTAAAAAGGCCAAATGAAAATCTCATTTGACTCATATTCAAAACTGCTATCACATAAGAAATCAGCTAGACTTAGGTCTACCATAGGGGTACAAATCTATAAGATTTATAAGTGAAACATGTACAATAGGCTAAAGACAGCAGCTGCATTTAAAAATAGCTTTATTAGAATAGTAAAAATTAGGCAGGGTACATTAAGAAAATGTGGTCCATAGGCATGAAAAAAGTCCACATTCAGGATGTTCGTTTGACAGTAGGCACAATAACATGTATATAAGTGTTAAAATAACATACAACATTTTTACACAATATGTATATTTATTGTGTGATTGCTTTAAGATTATGTAAAATTAAGTTTTTTCAAAATTACATTCAAATGAAAATTATTGTTAATAGTAAATACAGAATTTTTAATTTGCTAAACAATGCCCAAACCACAAAGATAAAATAATAGCCTACACATATAATGTTATCCTTCATAAATAATGAGATCCAAAGAATAAAGGTAAACAGGTGCGAACCATTTAGACAGGAAACTTCATTAATCAACATTTTATATTTGCGCTTGTATGCAAATGTGAATTTGTAATTTTGTTAACATTAGCATTTTTATTTGACTAAGTATAAACATGTATGTTACCGTGTATGTGATCAGTCATGACACTTTCAAGAAATAATCAGTATTTTTAATACATTAAAAAAAATTTCACCATATATTAAGAGAAGATTTACTTTAAACAAATGGTATTTAATTTCACAGTAGACGCAGACAAAAAGCAGGAAAATATGGCAGTCGTTTCTAAATGTCTACTGCCTTGATGGAGTCCAGGTCATCAGATCCGTCTTCACTGTTCAGTGAAATGGATTCCATGGCGATGTTTCCCAGGGCGAAGTTGATGAAGACCTGTGAATGTGCAGGAACAATGTAAGTGTCCAATATAAAAGATAGTTATTTTTCTGTCAACCGATTCGAGTGAATCTGCTGGTCAGTTTCCCTCAACGCCCCCTCTTTTCACTCTTCTTATGGTATCTCCAGGTCCCAGAGCCCCAAAATGGAAGAGTACCGGTAGTTGAAGAACATCAGCACTGGCTGCATATTAAGCTCACAGGTTCTCTCCCCAACTCATATTCCATTTATCCTCCCTCAGGCATACCCTCTGTCAGTTTCCTTCTCCCTCCTTTAAACTTTCTCAAACTCAGTCTCTCACTCCCACTCAGCTTTCTTCTGTCCCTGCTTCCCCTCCTACCCTCTCTCTTTACTTCTCTCATCTCCTGTCCCTTTTTTCTGTCCCTCGCTGCCATCCACCCACCCTCTACAAAGCTGCACACTAGTCCCCCCTCTCACTCTATTTATGTCCTGTCTCTTTTTCTTACCTCATCCAGTGTGGTCTGGCTCACAGAGAAGTGTTTGATCCGCAGAGCATTCTTGTTGGACTCCAGCTGGTCGAAGATGTCAGCCACCCCTCCTGGAGCAGTTGGTACGTGGTACTCTACCATAGTGGAGTGCTGGTCCTGTGTGTTGACAAAGAAGGGGCAATTAGATATTCTGAAATATGCTCTCTGTGTTAACACAATTCATAGTGAAGAGCAGTGTATACCAACATAGGCAAATTCAACTTTGCACCCCAATCCTGAAATAATAGCTGGGATCAAAATACCACAAAGGCTCCTTACATGTTCCCTCGGAAACGAATCATACGTACAACCAAAATGCCCTACAATGTATACTTTGCATTCTTTCCCCTCTTCTCTACCAAGTACCTGCAACTACTTTGGATGGCTGGCAGAACTCACCTTGAGATAAGTGCTGGGGAATCGACTTCGCATGAAGACAGTGATTGCCTCAGCGTCACAGGAGGCCTCTGCCAAGTACATCTTCACAGTGAACCCGCTGCCGAACCTGCACAAAGGAGATTTTGCGAACAAAGCACTGTGTTACTACATGTCTGAGGGGTGGGGGGTACATGGCTACAAGTAAAATTGAGCATTCAGTTGCACAGAGGACCACAGGAGAGGGGAAAATAGGAGGTTATGTGCGCAGGGCGGAGACAGCGGTAATGGCTGAATTGGGGTTTGAGTAGAGGTCACTAACCTGTTCTTAATGTGCTGCAGGGAGCCCAGGCAGCAGAACTGACCTTTCACCATGATGGCAAGACGGCTGCACAGAGCCTCACACTCCTCCATGCTGAGAGACGGAGACAAAGAGAGAAAGATAAAAGGTCACACTTGGAGCCTTTGAGCATATAATGAGCAGTGCCTGTGGTCACATAGAAATAATAACATTTAGTGCTTATTCTTGTTGTTTTCTGCAGTATAACCTGAAATTGTATTCCTTATCCTTACATCGTGTGTTCAAAAACAAAAGCATTTGATCAGGGATGAGAGACTGAGCAGGTGTATGTATTTGAAGCTAACCTGTGAGAGGTGAGGACCACGGCACATTTTCCTTTCACTTCTTCAGAGATGATTTTCCACAGGTGACGCTTTGTGCGAGGGTCCATGCCGGAGCTCGGTTCATCCTGCAGAGAGAGGAAGAGTGAGGAGAAGTTAGAAATGTGTGTGGAAGAGATAAAGGAAGGTTGGAATCACCACACAGACATAAAGGGAAAACAATGAGGTTGGAAAAACAAGGGCAGGGTGAACAAGAAAGAGTAAACACAAATACATCATTGCAAAAAAGCAAGGAAGATGGGAGGCCAAGTGCTACAGGCAAAGTAAATAAGGGGAAGGTAAGGGAAGAAAAGAAGACGAGACAAGAGGCAGAGGGAAGCTTCGAGAGGATGGGGAAATTAAGAAGAAACACAGAGAAAAACAAAATGTAAGGATACAGTTGAGAACAGGAAGGAGAGAGAGAAAGAGAAGATAGGATTTGATAGAGATAAAAGGTAGAAACAAAGTTGAAAGCTAACAGGGAAGACCACCCTTGGGTGAGCCCGAGGAAACAAACTAATTAACTAGATATGAGATCTGTCAAGGCTTGGGGATCAATATCTACTTCACTTCAAAGACCCTTTCAGGAGGAACAATAGTATACGGTTTAATATTAGCTGTCTTGTGGACGGTTAATTAAATGGGCAGCTAAAGCGGCGAGAACGGGCGGTTCCTCACCAGCAGAAGGATTTTAGGATGTCCGATGAGAGCCAGCGCAGTGGAGAGCTTTCTGCGGGTGCCGCAACTGTAAGCGTCACTAATGATGTCTTTATGGTAGCTCAGCTCCAGCCTCTTCAGCAGGTAGTTCACCACCTTTTAAAATAAAAACATGCAGGGGATTAGACAGTGGTTGAACAAAAACAATGAACATCACATGAGAAAAAAGGTTTACTGTTTGAAACGATAAAACATAATAGTAGTTTGCCATTCACATATCACAGGTGCTTTATGCGATCACTTAGATGTTCAATGAATGTGTCAATCAATTAGTCCACATGACATGGTATTATTGTTTCCTGTTTGTTTTAATGAGTGTATTTTTAAACCCCTGTCAAAAGCAGTTATATGGAGACTATTGCAGTTTTAATTGATAAAGAAAATGTATAACTACAATAGTTGGTCCTATTTTAATGTAGTAAATATTATTAGGGGGCTGGAGCATTCTGTCAGTCATTTTCTGAAGACACAGGATTCATCATTATGCTCTCTCTACTTTTGTTTTACACCATATGCAAGTTAAGTATACATTTCCTAAAACAAGAAAAATCGTATGACTTGCAATTACATCACAAATATTGAATATTTTGATAAGAAATAGTTTGACGTTAGACTATATGACTTTTGTTTTGTACAGTAGTTTATCCTTGAATGTGTTGTAAGGATGAGATTAAAGGTAGTTACATTTACGTTGTCTTCTTATTACTAGGTTTTCATCTTAAAAAGGAAAAGGAAACCTCCGACCAGCGCCCAGTGCAACCAATCAAGAAAAGATGTAATGGTTTTGCCGTTATACACTGGGAGTCAGTAGGTTTAATGGCTGCTCTGCATGGCTCTAGGACCATAAAGGAATATGAGGCAATTTCATAGAACTATATGCTGCTCCTATAGTTTCATGCACATGAGGAGAAAGTCAATGCCCCTTACTGTGTCTCGTGCAGATCGAAACAAAACCAGACCTTTAGAGGAAGTTGATTTTCAGTCCCTTTAATCCATCAATTTGAGGACATCTCTCTGGAGAAAGAATTCCAATATACCACCACGCAGACAACTGAGGAGCTGCAGGAAAGGTGCATTTAGAAAAAAGCTGAAAAGGATGCACTACAACTCATTGGCTATTTTCTCTATTTTCTAATTTCTCTTATTGCCTCCTGATAATATGTCAGCTGCAATGTAATCAACTGAGGTTTCTATCTGTCCCACTCCCATGCATATTTAATTGTGTTTGTAAACCAACAATGAATTTACTTTGTGACTTTATTCAATCTGAGCTCCAATCTGTCCTGAGGCTGCAGCTTTATGGAAAAGGAACTGACACAGCACACAGCACTGAACAAAAATATAAATGCAACACTTTTGTTTTTGCTCCCATTTTTCATGAGATGAACTCAAAGATCTAAAACATTTTCTAAATACACAAAATAACCATTTCTCTCAAATATTGTTCACAAATCTGAAAAAATCTGTGATAGTGAGCACTTCTCCTTTGCCGAGATAATCCTTCCCACCTCACAGGTGTGGCATATCAAGATGCTGATTAGACAGCATGATTATTTCACAGGTGTGCCTTAGGCTGGCCACAATAAAAGGCCACTCTGAAACGTGCAGTTTTGCTTTATTGTTATTTATTTATTATTTGTCTGGTGGGGTCTGAAAACCCTAGGGTTAAACCCTAACCCTAACCCTAACATGTCACCCATTGAGCATGTTTGGGATGCTCTGGATCGGCGTATACGATAGCGTGTTCCACTTCCTGCCAATATCCAGCAACTTCGCACAGCCATTGAAGAGGAGTGGACCAACATTCCACAGGCCACAATCAACAACCTGATCAACTCTATGCGAAGGAGATGGGTGACATGTTAGGGTTAGGGTTTAACCCTAGGGTTTTCGGACCCCCGCAGACCCCCCCAATGAAGCAAAACTGCACGTTTCAGAGTGGCCTTTTATTGTGGCCAGCCTAAGGCACACCTGTGCAATAATCATGCTGTCTAATCAGCATCTTGATATGCCACACCTGTGAGGTGGGATGGATTATCTCGGCAAAGGAGAAGTGCTCACTATCACAGATTTTTTCATATTTGTGAACAATATTTGAGAGAAATGGTTATTTTGTGTATATAGAATTTTTTTTAGATCTTTGAGTTCATCTCATGAAAAATGAGAGCAAAATCAAAAGTGTTGCATTTATATTTTTGTTCAATGTATTTGGTGTGTATCAATTTGTTCTCCGTGTTAAACCTCATTGAAAACAGGAGTCAAACAAATGAATGGCTCATATCCGTTTCAGTTGCTTTCACATCTCTATGCTGAACTATTAGCCGTTAGTAAGCTGTAAATAGCGGTTCTTTCAGAAAAAGCTGGAGCTGATTATCCATCGGTTAGCTTTAGCATAATTTTTTTCCTATCAGCTGCAAGGTTGGGGAAGCAGATCAATGACGTGAGCCAATGCAGTAGATAGCTGTTCACTTAGGAGTATATGTGACTAGATACATGTCCATAGAATCAAGGTAATCCCACAAAATGATATGAACACTTGTGTGGTGTAAGACAAGAGGATGTTTTTTAAAGGTCTATACATATAACTGTTTTATGTTGAGCCAA
Organism: Notothenia rossii; assembly: GCF_949606895.1. Taxonomy (NCBI): domain Eukaryota; kingdom Metazoa; phylum Chordata; class Actinopteri; order Perciformes; family Nototheniidae; genus Notothenia; species Notothenia rossii. The sequence goes on from NC_136904.1 coordinate 77,110,779, forward strand.
AGAAAAATGTAATTGTGACGGGAAAAACTAATTATTAGCTTTTTCTCTGTAAAAGGAGTTGCCCTTTATGTAGAATTCCCTCATCCAGGCTATTAGAGCACAGTGTAGAACATAACCTGCTGTAGACAAATACAAAGTATCATCAGCTAAGTATGATAAACCCAGGCAATGTAGCATGAGCCTGAATGGTTAACATCAAAATGTATACATATTTTGCTTTGACGATCACTCATAAAAGATGCTTTCTCACCTTTGATGTTACAGCTCATTAAGCCTGACAAAACCATGTCAATGCGAAATGACCCCATTAAGGCTCGTCTCATTATCCACAGATAGGGGACTCTCAGCGGGAGACAACATAAGAACTCTATATATAACCTCATCTTTGTGAATTAGCCCGACATCGATGCCGTGGCCATTATAACCATTGTTGTCACCGTGCTGACCAGAGAAGAGGAGCTGTAACAACCGCAGTGCTGCCAATTAGAGCCAGACAGATCCATTTCTGTGCTCAACTGTCTGCTTAAGTAAGTGTGTGTCTGTGTGTCTGAGCATTGTTGCACATCTGTGTGTGATTCTGTTTGTGAAATGACTGAGAGTGTCAGACCCAATCTATGTTTTGTGCTCCTGCAACCAAAGTTGTAAAATGGTGTCGAGAGAGACAGAGAAATAGATTTTTTTCCTGCATACAATTATGACTTGCCACCGCCACATATTTTTTACACGCTTCAGAACCTTTTATTTTCTGTTTCTTTGTGAGGGGGAAAAAAGTCGAGATGGAAAATCAGAAATCACATCATCTGTGATTGGTTGTTCTGGTGGGTTCCTCTCATGTCGGCAGCAGCACCAGCAGCAGCAGCAGCAGCAGCAGCAGCAGCAGCAGTGAAAGACAGACACACTCAGTAATCACCACAGAGGCAAGATTGATTAGTTCTCAGAAAGATAAATGGAAGAATGGGGATAAAGTGACACGTCAAATGAGATCCTCTCATCATCAAAGTATTGTTTAAATGTAAATGTGTGTGCATGGAAGCAAATGGCATCAGATTCTGAAGTTTGGCTTGCACGCGCTGACAACAAAAGCTTTCCCATTTCGCCCCAGATAGTGCAGCTTTCAGCACACATCACTCATCACTTCACAGCCTGTGATTTAGTATGCATGGGAGCATCAACAGTTACCAGTCCTGCAGTGGGGGTGCACCTATGAATTTACATCAGATCCAGTGTCATTTTGTAAATGCCGTTGTCACTACCCCGAGCTTGAAAAAACACAGTGTGCAGCGTTTCCTTACCCCGTCTATCTCCTTCTTTGAGATGCCTCGAATGCGAGCATAGAAATACAAGTGCTCTTTTCCTGTGAGCAGATCGTCCAATGCATCCACCTGGGGACAGTAGCCGATGTTAATTCCCTCGTTTCGGCACTCCATGATGTCTACCAAGCGCCTGGGGAAGACAAAGACAAAGACACATTCTCTTTAATGGTCTCGAGCACATGGTGTAGGGCAGATGGACATGTAGGGTGCTCTACAGCTCTGCTGCCTGCTGGGAATACCCATCTTAAAAACGGAGCTTTTAAAAGGAGCTCACAAGTACCGTTTTTGATACCTGTATAGGAGATTCTGAGATATTGATATGAAACACAGCTGCTGCTCGCTAAAACCCAAATCGTTTATGTTCACATCTTCGCTGATGGGAGGCAATAACGTCCCTCATTTGTGGATATTTGCTAATTTAATCTAGGATTCATTAGATGGAGTAGCTTGGGCACATCTAGAAATTGAATCAAATCTTTGTACTGTGATTGCTTCTGTCGTGTTTTCTAAAGTAATTTTCATAAAACATTTTCAAGCTGGCAGGGATATATTTTAAGTAAACAACTTTTAACTTGATTTATTTAGGAATGGGCATGCAGTGTGTCAACAGAAGGGAAAGCAACAGGGTGAATATGGCCTGCTGCCAGTGACTATAAAGCTTTAACCATAACAAATGATCAAATATATTTTGGGGGAAATTAGCATTTTTGTACTGTTACATAACCCTGGCACTTTGATGTGTTCAGTGTACAGGTAAGATCTATTTCTGACTATAAATACAAGGTAAAGTATATTGAAGTAAAGGGATGGCAAAAACAAATCGATAGTTTTACTCAAAAGTTAAGAGGCACTAAACACAAGTTCTTAAGATGTCATGCTATGCTGAAGTTTATAATAAATGAATTCAGCTTACCCATCCCGGTCCCTGATCTGTGCGGTGCCGTCCGTCGGGCTCACATCTCCTGTCAGCATCTTGAAGGTGGTCGTTTTTCCAGCTCCGTTTGCTCCCAGAAGGCCAAAACACTGTAATTGGACACACACTGCTCAGTAATCCTGAGGCATTTGTCCCTTATATAGTACCATAGTGTTATGATCTCCCTAAGTTCCCATAGATAAGGAAAACAGAGAAACACATAGGTGGTACCCTTCATTTATCCAGCCATCACAAAGAGGAATATGATTTGAAATAATATTGGACAACTTTAATAAGAACAAACAATAACAATATATTACTACAAACACACACACTGTCAAAGCCACCTGGTGATTTATGTGATGTTCTCTCTAGCAACGCCTCCACTATAGCAGGGGATAAATTAACTAAATTGTTTTGGAAAGAAAACATTGATTGCAGATTATCTGTAGTAAGAATGTTGCATGTATAAATGTAGATGTTGTTCATTTGAAAGATGAAATTGGTTAGAAAAGAGACTTTGAGAGAAATTCAACATGAAATCTTTGACTGACCTTCAGTGGATGATGAAGTGCCCTGGTGTTACTTATCTCTAACCAGCATTGATTTCTGTTTGTTTATATGTAAGTCGTTTTTATAGCAGACAATAGGGCTCACAAATTGTGTTTCCTTTAGTTTGAAATTCAACTGTGAATTGTGATGAGTGCAGTGAACTGTAAAGGGAATTATTTACTAATCTGGGCACAACATGACCAGAATCTTCAACTCTTAAGCAGGACACTTGATATTGTTGGTGATTATGTTCATGCTGTTGTCAAAACGGGTTGACAATAGTCACTAATTTAACAATGTCGCTTTACATTTGCTGCTGACTTTATGAATTGTGTGTTGTGTTAGTTTATGTTCCTCCTATAGGAACAAGGCTCACCTCTCCTGCAGGGATGCCCACAGAGATCTTGTTGACAGCAGGGACCTTCTTATTGAACTGTTGGTAGACCTTAGTCAGCTGGTTGACCTGCAGCACGTCGGTGCTGGCTGCTCCACTGGACACCCGTTGGTGCTCCGCCACCACATCCTCATCCTCGGTCTCGCAAGACACCTGAGGCACCTGGAGCACCGTCTTTCTGCCGAAAAACAGATTCCTGCAAAAGTGAAAAGTATGTTTTATCTGCTAGGTGTTGAAGTTATTGTGTAAAACTGGCAGACAGATACAATCTGTGATAGTCTGAGACTTGGGGCTATCCTTTTTTTACTTAAGTGAACTCTTTGGAGTCCAATACGTCTGGCTTTTATTTTCCAAAATGTTTTATTTTTGTTGATTTTGAATACAAATAAACACTTAATTGACCTTGTTATTGTTTTCTTAAATTAATGTAAAGACTTTCATGCTTATTCAATAATGATATTGCTTTTGCCAGAGATATGTGTGTACCAGAGGAGTTTATTATGATTCTCATCATACCATCTAAGGCTTCTGGTTACTCACCTGACTTTGCGTATAAGGAGCCTGTTGAGCAGGAGGCGCAGGGCGAAGAAGACCACGCCCTCGATGAAGGAGGAGAAGAACATCCAGCCCAGGCCGTCCATGGAGAGCGGGTTCTTATAGGCGTCGATGCCGTAGCCACTGAGCAGCTGGACCTCGATGTTCATCCTGGCCAGCTTCATCAGCCCGTTCCCAAAGTTGAACTGGGGGAAGATCAGGAAGGCCTCACTCAGCCTCTTGAAGACCTCCTGGATGACCTGCAGCAGCAAAGGATCAAACAGAAGAAATTGAGAAGAGGGAGGGTGCGAAGAGAGGGTGAGTTTTTTTAAACTATAAATAGAAATGCCTTTTGCCCTTTTTCCATGAAAAACTATAACTATATGAACATGCAATATAATTGATAAGAAGAGATGAGTCTTACAGTTAGTTTAACTGAAACTTGAAAGTTTAGTTTTGATGACAATAAGGAGGAGACCAAATAGTATAGGCCGTTTCTTTTTTCAATGTTGAAGTTCCTTCAGTCAGGAGGATTCAGAGTGACTTACTGACTTGAGTTTAATCTAAAAATGACATAAACCGCGGTGGAGTAAAAAAAACAAGGCGATAAATGCCATATGTTTCAAAAATAACTTTACTCAAATAGTTCGTATTTTTTAGATAAGAAAAAAAAAAGATTAGATTATTGTCAATTAACACTTTCTAAAAAGACACAGGATGAGCCTGATTCAATTTGTAAAAAAACACCAAGGGCATTTTACACAGGTATGTTTCTTAAATAGAGCTGGCAAAATCAAGACTATTCGACAGTAACAGGATTTGAATCTTCTCATTGTCGTCAGCAGAATTGTTTGCTCTTCTCACCTCCTGCAACTCCACAGTCAAAGTTTGCATGTATCTACTTCGGATATTCAGTTGCTAATATGAGGCCTCTAGACTCAGGCAGTTTAAGCTGACCTCAGAGTTTCTGGATGAAATTTGACTCAGGAAGTACAGGATGGAGGTGGACATGATGGTGTTGATACTGATGAAGAGGTTGATGCACACATAGACGATGAAGGCCATCTCTGCATCCTTGAAGATGCCTGACAACAGATACATCCAGGGGAAGGTGGCAAACCTGAGGAGGTGACAGTGATAGGATACTTTAAACATAACATCAAGCAAAAATAGCTACACATAACACACACACACACACACACACACACACACACACACACACACACACACACACACACACACACACACACACACACACACACACACACACACACACACACACACACACACACACACACACACACACACACACACACACACACACACAGATCTGGCTGGGCTACCTCCAAATGCAGGAAGACCCACAAACACACTTAAAGTGGATAAGGAAAATTCATACAGTCCTCACAATTGCACCTTCCAACTGAATTGGTTCAAGACTTTCAGAGATTGAACCGAGCAGCAGTGAGCCCGATGAAAAAAAGGAACCAAAGAATACTGAACCAAAGAATACTGAAAAGGGGAGGGAGGAAAAATACCACAATGAGCAGGATAAACATTTAGTCATGATGCCAAAATAGAGGAAGATAAATTACCTCTCCCTTTATTCCCCTGTTGGCAGAAAATCCCTTTCCTGTTTTTTTCATTTTCTCCTTACTCTCACATCATCTGCTTGTTCGTTTGATTGGGGTGTCTGGGTCAGCAAGGCAGAGGAGGGAAAGCGAAGGAGGGGCAAACGAAATGAAGAAGGAAAAAGTAGGCTGGGAAAAGGAAGAGACAAACACATAGAGGCAGACAGAGACAAAGCATCTGTGTGCCATGCCCTAAAATAAAAAGGTGCTTGGTAGGCAGACCGCGGGTGCCAAGCCATGAACAGGAACAGAAGCAAGGAGGCTGCAGACCAGACCAGGTGGGTGCCGCCTGACAGACTGCGATTATTCATTGCTTGGGAGGGAGACATCTGTCTGATAAATGAGGAGCAGAGTGCTGACTTGGCCTCGTAAGATCTAAGGCCCAGGATGAGGCAGCAACAGGAAACATAGGAGACAAAGTTTGAGCTACATTTGATGTAAATAATCTCAGTAATCAGATGTGGGGAAACATGGCGTTGCATCGGTGTTGAACCTTTGCATTAATCTCCTTCTCTTATCGTAAAGTCGTATTTTTATGAAGAGAATCCTGATCACCCTCCCTCCCTGCCTCTCTACTGTATTTGGCTTGAATAAGATAAACATGTTAGTAGGATTTCTCTATCAGCCTTTCAGTCCTACAACCATCTGTCTTTGCAAGAGACTCTGACAAATGGAGCTGTGTTTGCTTTTGAAAGGCAACAGCCTCCGTATGCTCAGTGCTGTAAATCTAACCTGGTGGCACACAGAGTAAAACTGAAAATAAAGTGTGCATGTGATGAGGACATGCTTTTGAACATATTCATTTAGGTTATCGGTGAGGATCATTGCCCGGCTGCAGAATGAGGCTAAATCAAATGAGTTTTGATGCTGTCACTTGGATCAGAGTATAAACAAAAGCAGTCAGATGATGTTGAAAACAAACCCAGAGGTTAATCAAATCATTTGCTGAAAAGTAAAACTGTCTGTCATCATTTTACAGACCAACTTATTTCTGACCTATTTGAAGTAGTTGTGCCGTTTGGATTATAACCAACATCATTGATGCACCCACTTTAATCTACTATCAAATAAAGGGGTATTTAATCGGGCACAACTGTAAGCTTGTTTCTACGCTGTGCTGTGATTAACAAACCATCCTTAATATATGCTTGTTGTATTTTGGTCTTTTAGGGTGCATGTGATAGATGATTTTGTTTACCTTTGGCCGTGTGTTTTAGTTCAACTCTTATTATATATATTACATATTATAAATACCTATTTTATTTCTGAACCACTCACCCAGGATGGTGAAATGAAGCCGAGTAGAATGTTTTTTAAGAGAGTGCTATTTTATAACTCATTAAACCATTCGCCTGAGGTGCAGCAAACAGCTGAATTTGAAAAAGTAAGTACAGTTGAAGCCCTTGAATAACCCCGATGCGTCAGCCTCATGGTGGGTTGACTCATCATCACATCACTTTGGGTCAAAAATGTTATTGACCAAAAGTGGCACTTAGTGCAACAACAAGGCCAAAGGACCAAACATGCCATGAACTCACTTTGTAAATCCAGCACGTGGTACGCTATTAGGCTGCGCAAGACTCACAGATAAAGCCAAATAACTCACCCAAAGAGAACCAGAAGCAGGGTGACAGCACCCAGATTGTGCTGCTCTGTGAACGCTGGAATCTGGAAGGCTGCGATGACAGCAACAGTCAAGGTCACAGGGATCAAATACATGACCTGTAGGAAGAGATAGGACACAATGAGACAACATTAGGGCAAATAAAAACGATGTACATGTAAATTATGAATCAATCTTGTATTAACGATATAAAAATATGTTGAGCAATAAATTCATTAAGTACACATTGAGAATGGTTTGTCAGCTGCCCGGCCCAATGAGGGCTACATGCTCACAAGAAGATGAAAGTTAACAATAGAATCACTATATTTGCATTTTTGCAATCTAAAATTATTGTTACGGGGGCCCAAATAAATCTCACAAATGTTTGCTTTTGCTTTTAGATTTTGAGGGTTAGACTTCCCTTCGACGACATGTTCAATTCAAATTCAAACCCATTTTATCATCAAGAAGAAAAGAGTAAACAATATGTCAATGTGGGTCTCCTGTTAGCTGATTGAGGGACGTTACCATGTCATAAAAGAAGTTCACAGTCCAGTACATGGGCTCACTGATGCCAGAGATGTGCTGGAGCCTCTTGGAGCCGCTGTGGTGCTCGCTGACCTCGTAGATGGCAAAGCTGGCTGTGGTGATTGAATAGCCCGTCAGCACACACATAGCCACCATGATCTGGAGCATTCCCTGGATACTGTAAGGGAAAACAATAGGGCCATTCAGATGACAACACTGGCATCATTAATTACCAGCTATGTCCGTAATTAGAGAATTAGCATTCAACCACATCAATTCTACTAATGGCCATTAGATTCCTGCTGGGTGAATTGTGTTTTTTCTGTTAAAAGGGGACAATATATAAAACACTTGTCTTATTTGACAGTCTTTGTGTTGTTCAGTTAACCAACACATTTCAGGGTTTTTTCTAGATCAGAAAACATGTGATGAAACAAACATTTAGTTTGGATCTCATGTCACAATGAGGCTTATTCAAATATTCCGCCCCCATCAGAGTATCTCCACCCACGACTTAACAAATAACTTTGCAGGGAGGCTTTAAGAGACATTCGCTAAAACAGACCATCATTTGTCCTTTTTAAATGCTACAATAGCTACAGGTTTAGATCCAAGAACAACAACAATTGAATATTCTCTGCTGTACTGAGTCACTTTGAAGGAGGCAAGCTGCTGTAAATCCCATCTGAAAACAATGGCCCATTTTAGGAGCCCTCCTACAAACAATCATATTGTTCCCTGCTGAGACCTGACTCATTTGAACTATTGAAGTGGCTCACAATAAATGGAATTCCATTAATGACAAACAGCTTTGTTAAAAGAGATGCTTGTGCCGCGCCTCTGACAAGATAATAACTGCAAACAAAACAAATGGCGACGTTTAAAAGAACAACTTCAGACTGCTGTATGTTCAGTGTGCCGGTGGTGTTGCTGTGAGCCGGCAGCTTTTTGTCCAGACAAAACTCCAGACACCCAGCTGAGGCTTTGATCCCTCAGCTGCTCTTCAACCCAGTGCACTCATTCAAACTTTCTTGATGCAGCTACCTGTTAATCCTCCAATGCTTTCTTTCCCATCTTACAAACTGCTGGACTACTTCTACCTCTCGCCTCACCACCGACCAAATAGAAACTGCATGAGGCAGGAAAAAAGGATGAGGCTGGCAGTGTGACTGAGTAGGAAGGAGAGAGAACAGCAGAGAGGGACTTGTGGTGGGCGATTGAGGGCAGCAGTAACAACAGAGGATAGCCAGCAGCAGCAGAG